>NC_069499.1:877620354-877770354 GCF_027579735.1 Bombina bombina
GCATCCACCAATCGGAGGAGTGGAAACAGTCGCGGATTACAGTAGCAAGAGATTAAGGCGTTTGACGCCATAGGAGACAGAGGCTCGCACCAGGCCACTCATTATAGATGCCATTAGAAGTTTAGTATTATAATCAACCTCTAAGGCGTTCCACGCTTTGGCATTTTGAGATATACTTACCGGATTGTTTCAAACTTCAAAAAGTAAGGTACCTTACAGTTCTATATGAATGTGTACACATTTTTATCAGTGTTCAACTTGTGCTTTGCATTTCACCATTCTTATCCTAATATAGGAAAACGTCCCTATGTTTTAACAGTGACATTTATTATTTGATACGAGTGTTTGTTTGGGGTACATTTGTTGCTGTAACTTTTATCTATTCAGTTTTAGATAGACTATTTAACTCAATAAATATTTTTATTTTTCGGACTTATTTTCATTACATCGACTTAGTTTTAGCAGTATCCATTTTTATTGTCCTATATAGAACGGCTTTTAGATTGTGTGTTGTGCTATTTAAGTAACCTTATCCCCACACTTATATTTATATTTACACACCTACTTATTTATATACATTGACACCTATCATTATTAAGTGTCCTCACATATAGATTTTTTATTCTTTTAATATATTTCACTATTAAGTGTCATATCATCTTTGGGAAAGTGTAGTATATATCCCAACAGTAGTCTTCAGCGCCAGTTCTTTTTTCCTTTAATCTGTTCATTAGTGCATTTAAGTAAGTCAGAAACAGGAATATTGATCATATACTCCAACAGTTTTCTAAATTGCACATAAAGCACAATGGATAGTGCAGGGTGTGTTATCGTTTGCACAACCTTACACAAAGAATTATGCATTATCTGTTATTACAAGTGGCTGCAAAATTCTTTAACCAAAGGCTGATACTTTTTTAGTGCACCCTATACTTTTAATAGATAGCACAGGGAGTGCTGTTAGCGAGCTCATTGCGCTTGTATTACAAGTGGTAAACTAATTGTTGCACTTGAGGACAATTCAAAATACATTTGTAAAATGTAGAGCTTTGTAAGACCTGAATTAAACTAGTATTATTAATAATATAACTCAGAACTGCAGGAAGTACTCCACTGCTTGCTCACTATCAGCTTATAGGGACATGAAACCCAAACATTTTCTTTCATGATTCAGACTGAGCATACAATTTTAAACAACTTTCCAATTTACTTCTTTTGTCTAATTTGTTTTGTTCTCTTGGTATCCTTCCATGCTAGGTGCTGATTGGTGGTTGCACATATATGCCTCTTCTCATTAGTTCACTGGATGTGTTCAGCTCCCAGGATTGCAATGCAGGATTGCAATGCAGCTCCTTCATTAGAGGATACCAAGAGAATGAAGCAAATTTGATAATAGAAGTAATTTGAAAAGTTGTTTTAAAGTGCATGCTCTAAAACAATAAAGAAGAATTTTGGCTTACCTGTCCCGTTAAATTATTTAAATATTCATGTTGATTGTTTTTTTATCTTGTATTCATTTCATGAATATCGAGCAAATTCAATTTTACACATTTTCTTATTATTGATGAACTTTTTTAAAACACATCTCTATATTACTGGAATTATTGCAGCTACTTGATTTAACGAGCCAGCGCAGCATAGGGGCAGCAATAAATATATATGTATGTATATGCGTAATTACATAAATATTGATGTGTTTATATGTGTATATATACATATTAACCCATAAATATATGTATATATGCATTTACATATATATCTATAGAGAGAGAAAATACAGTCCCCCATTGACCTCCTTGTAAAGGCACCTGACACCTCACATTCCCTCACTTTCACACCTTATAACTGCTTTGTGCTGATTTTTTTTTTTTTTTTTTTAAAAGATGCTCATATTTATATTGTATTTTAATGTACTGTCCTCTATTTTGGACAATTGGGGCAACTTTCTATTTTTAACCTCTGGTTAATTAAGCTTAGCACAAAGTGAAACCGTGAGCTTGTGATAGCATTAACCAGTTACTTGTAATGGCTGGTTATTTAACGTGTGCCTATAAACAGGCAAATGTACCCCTTTACAGGCGCATAAGATAGTGCTCCACTTGTAATCTGGGGCTTAATATTTATATTTAATATTTCAATAACATGCATTGAGTTTAGCAATTCTTCATCTGCGCTAACCTGACACTGCGTTAGACCTAAATTGCAAAACGTAAAGCGGGATACGCATATTTTACATTCCTATGTTCTTCACATAGAATTTTTTTGTAATTTTTATTATGAAATATATATTTCTATATATATATATATATATATATGATAATATAAATGTAAAATATATATACCTATCTATAATCTATAGATTATATAGGAATAATCTATACCTATATATTGATGTATAGATATATAGGTAGAGAGAAAAATATGCATTCACACTAAAAATCAAAATTTCTATATGTGACGAACATTGAAATGTGAATTAAGAATGACTGCTATCAGGTTAGCGCACAAGCGATGGATGTTAGGTTTTTTCTTCTGCGCTCTCCATTGACTTCTATTGGGAGAATATGCACATACTTTTTAATTTAAACTTGTAATACACACACAACCCGACGCATGCAAAAACATTACTTCTGGTAGTTTAAGCTTGAGCAAAAGCAATAAATAGCGCGCCATTTGTAATGTCAGTGTGTTTATAGATACACTTTGGAGCCCTTTCCACTCAAATACCTTAAACAATGAAAAATAATTTTTATATCAATTTTAATATTTTATAATGTGTTTTAATGTGTTTTTACTTTCAATATTTAATGTTCGTTCTTTACTTGGAAGAAAATGTTTTTTAGTATTTTTAAATATATATTTATATATATATATATTCATATATAGGTATAGATATATATATATATTTGAAAAAATTAAAAGGAACATGCTCTATGTAAAGAACATTGGAATGTGAAATATTTATAACTACCTTTGGGTTAACGCTGAAGGTCTAACGCTGTGTCGACTTAGCGAGCGAGTGATAAGTGTTATAGGGAGAAAAAGTTAACATGATCCTGAAATTAGCGTGCATCGAGTATTACACACTCTCAGTTTACTTTCAACTTGTAATATGTTTGATAACCCGCCTGCATTAAAAGTTTACTTTGAGCTTGCTCAAAATTGTTTTAGCTCGCCATTTGTAATCGGGCCATATGTTTGTAACCCCTTTCCAGTAAAAGTTAGCTCTAGGACAGCATTGTATTATTGGGAACTAGATGAACACATCTGGTGAGTGAATGACAAGAGGCATATTTGTGTAGCCAACAATAACCAGTTAGCTCACAGTAGTGCCTTACTGCTCCTGAGTTAGTTATGCTTTTCAATAATAGACACCAAGAGAATGAAGTCAATTTGATAATAGAAGTCATTTGATAAAATTCTTAGAATTGTATGCTTTATCTAAAAACATGAAAGTTTTATTTAGACTTTCATGTCCTTTTAACGTCCCTTTAAATACAAATCATCCTTCCTTTTTTTGTCTTAATCTATTGTGTAATTTTGTTACCAAGAAAAACCCAGTGATTGAACAATGCTATTTTTATTTTTAAAAATTAGATTAAGCATTTTGTTTCATCGACAGATTTATAATATTAAGAATATAAGGGGAAAGGTTAAAATAAATAAAATCAAGGAAAGTGACCCAACATAATATTTGTACATAGTTTGAAAATAAAATAAAAACAACAAAAGCCAAAATAAACAAAAACAAAAATACTTTTAGTAACACAATTGGGAAAAAAAGGAAAAATCTGGGTGTGTGGAAACCAGAGTGTAAAAAGATAAAAGAAAAAAAAATGATTTCAGTCTCTTTCTCTTTATATCTCTCTTGTGTCTGGGGACCAACGTTTTAAAAACTTCAATATGGAGTGAAACAAAGCAACATCTTTGGGGGCTTTTTTGAGCATTATATTGTAAGGTAAGTGTCTCTTATTTTCTGCCAGAACTGTGCATAGCTAATAAACAGTTCTCAAGCTCATATCCGCTTTTTTAAAAATTATTTGAAGGACCTCCCAGTACTGACGAGGCTTTGTAGATAATCTCACCAGAGCAGGTAGCTAAAGATCATCAGCCCAAACACTTAAATTACCAAAAAGATGAGAAACATGAGGGTCTCTCTGGCAGTGGAGAGAGGGTATCTGGTTTATGAGTGAGGGTTTAATGCAGGCATAGTCTTCATCCCAGATATAGCAAGTGTCTTGGGTGTTCAATGAGATTCCAGATAAATGTATAGATTTATTGCTGTAGTCAAGGAAATTTAGAATTCTCCAACAATTCATAGAAACTGGCCAACCTGTAAAAATAGAATATAATAAAGTTATAGCGCAAATATAAATGAACAGCTATCTATTATAGAGTTGGCACATTTTATTTAGAGTGTTTCATTCGCTATGGATTGAAAGTGTATCTTTCAAGCCTAGGAAATTTTACATTTATCATTACTTGTGTGTGTATTACATAATACAATGATTCATTTTAAGATAATCTTAAAGGGACATGCCAGCCACATTTTTTCTTTTATGATTTAGAAAGAGAATGCAATTTTAATCATCTTTCTAATTTACTTATATTATCTAATTTGTTTTATTCTCTTGATATTATTTGATGAAAAGCATATCTAGATATGCTCACTAGCTGCTGATTGGTTGCTGCACATAGAAGCATGATGTGATTGGCTCACCATGTGCATTGCTATTTCTTCTACTAAGGATATTTAAAAAATGAAGCAAAATAAATAATGGAAGTAAAATGTAATGTTGTTTAAATTTCTATTCTCTATCTGAATCATGAAAGAAAGATTTTGGGTTTAGTGGCCCTTTAAGTAGTTATAGGACATATTGTTAATTTGTTGAGATTACATTTGTAGGTGTTATACACCTAGTGAACAAAGATAATTATTTTAAAATTAAAATGCTGTAAATACAATGTCCCTTTAAAGCCCTGCAAAATCATTAGACTCTTTTGTCTGAAACACAAAAGCTTCCTTGTGCCTTGAAAGTCTTGAATCAGCTGACACTCTATAAATAACTGATGATAAATATAATCATAATAATAAAAATAATAACTTTAATAATAATCATAATAATAATGTGCTAAAATAACAAATCTAAGATTAAAAATAATTTTAATCTCAGATTTTTTTATGTTTTTTTTGGATAAATAAATAAAAATCCCTAGGTGAGTTGGACCAACAAATGCATCACATTAAGGGTTTTAAACCCCTTTAGATTTCCTAGAACTCTGCACATGGTAAATACTAGAGATGTGCATTTGTTTAGTTACGAATGCTTATTCGTAATGAAAATATGGATATTCGTTTTGTTTAAACTAAACAAATATCCAAGCTAATGCACTAACTAATTAAAAGATTAACAAATATATATTAACAAAATTCGTTAGTATATATTCGTTAACCTTTAAATTAGTTCTTAAAGGTAATGCTCTTGCCTATAATACCCTGGAGAGTCACACTAATCTGGCCCTTCTTCAGAGTCCAGGGCCGCGCTAAAACAAGGCTTATTGCGGCGCATCCCAGAACCTGACACTGTGTCACCTGCAGCAACGTAACATTTAAATTCATTTTAATGAAAACAAATGTAAATGTTAACTAATATTAAGTATATTTTTTGTTTTATACCAAACAAATACTGAATAGTGCAGCAAACAAATATTCTGAAAAATCAATTTTTCAGAATATTCATTACTAATGATTTGTCCAAAACAAATGATTCACTGCCGCAGATGTCTTTTAAATACATGCAACTTGGCATCTTGTGGGCTTCTGGTAGATGTCATTACTGGAGTGAAATTAGAAGTGATACTCAATTCATCTAGGAAGTTTTGAGAGAAGACATTAAAATACATGGCCTGTAAGCCTCAGTGATCCTTAGAGAAAGTAAAAAAAATAACTGATGATGAATGTTAGTGAGGCTCTATTATTATGTAAGTGGATCTTAGGTACTTTGCACATAACTAATCCTAAAATAATCCCTTACTGGGATGAAAGCTCTAAATTAGAAAGAAAGTGTTGTGGACCTCAAGATAGCTATGCCATATCTTTCATATACATTTGACTCCTTCTAGAATGTGTTGGGAATTCTTTGGTCTTCCTTACATTTGATTTTAGTGCTTTCATCTTAATGTCGATAGCCTGTATACATTTGTTTTTTATTTTAGACACAATCAGCTCTACCAAAAAAATTAACACAACCATCACTAAACAACACAATAACCTTTGTTGTAACATTAGATTGACCCATCTAGCTTTTCCAAATGCACTAGGCTCTGCTCCAAACAGAATTTCCTTGCATCATTCTATGCATGAGGTTTCTATGGGGATTGTGGGCCTTATGTATTAAAAGGCGTTCAGACAGCTTTTCAATTTGAGAAATTGTCCGGATGCCATTGCTGCATATAGGCAGTGGATTTGTTAATCCGATGGCCCGTATGTATCATATCACACTCAGATGTGTGTGTAATGTCCACCCCTTCACTCGCACGGCTAATTGTGCGAAAGAAGGGACTGTCAATTTCTCTTTGCCATGTGGGAACTTGCCCCGCAAGGGCTCCAGAGCAGCTTACGATGCTTCGTACTTGGAGCTCTTTGAATTTATACCCATTCAAAATAATAAACCATTTATATATATATATATATATATATATATATTAGTTTCACCATAATTATCCCCTCTCTTGTTAAGTGCACTCATACATATTATATACTGATTTTAACAGACAAAGAGGGATTTCTTGTGATACCCTATATGCAGTTATATTTAAAACCATTTCTACATAATGAGTGTAGATAAAGAGAAATAATTCCAAATAATTTCATTATGTTGTCCTGATGTTAGGAATACTCTAAATTCTACAAACATGGAATTATTTGTTTAAAACAAAAATTTGCTGTTTGGACTGTAAGCTAAATAGCCGTCACACAATTCAAAACTGTTACACAAAAGTATATATTTGTAGAATTTTAACAGGGTATTTACCTAGAGGTATTTTGACAATTTATTTGTAACTTTTTTCACCAAGACAATAAAATAAAATGTAGGGATAAAAAACCAAAATAAAAACATTTTATTAAAATACAATTCTAAAAAAATAAAATGTATTTACAATATATATAAATACACTTTATTAAAATAAATGTAACACTTCTTTTAATATACATGTTCACAGGGGAAGAAGGGGAGAGGTCAAGACAAGCCATAGTCAACTAACAATGGCTTGCCAATTTTGACATGTGATCACTGTGACTGGCTGCCACATTGATCACATGATCATGGGGCACTCCACTCCTGAAGGCATCCTGTGGTTGCTCATTAAGCCTGATACCATCATGCACTGCAGCATGCCAGTATCTAGGCTCCATTTTAAGTATACAATCACTGTTACTGGCTGTTACAGTGATTGTATACACAGTAACAGTCATATTTCACTGTTACTGTACTGTTGCTGGATATATCTTCACATAAAGGCATCCATCAACAGCATGAGATACACACTGATCACAGCCTGTATATCATGTAGAGGAGGCTCCCTACAGACAAGCATGCAATTTACCTTGTCCCTGCAATTGCTAGTCTGGGGTGGCCTCCATAATGCCATTTCTACAATGCCTCACTTGTGAGGCATTGTCAGGGATTTTTTCCCTGTTTGTTTACCATGTGCTGCTGGCAGTCATTTTACTCACCTCTCTTGCTGACGCTGGTGCATACTGTGTGATGCTGCTTATTTCCTGCACTTCCTTTTATGGCCAGACTGGTGTACATCATCCGTGTGAGACAGGATGCAGTCTCAGAATTGTGATGTCATCACTTATTATTTAAAGGGCCTCTGTTCAGTATGGTTTGCCCTTGCGTTGTCTCAGACCTGTTTGTGAGAGCTCCTGTGTATTACCTGGCTGTCTGACATCCTTCCTGGTTCCTGATCCCTGGCTTGCTCCTGACTCTGCTGTTCTCCTTGTTCCTGATTCCGTCTGACTACTCGCTTTGGCTCCTAACTCGGCTCGTCTGACTACCAGCTCTGGTTTTGATTCCTGGTTTGTTATTTGACTTGTGGACTTATTATTTTTTGCTATTAATAAAGGTGTGATTATTTTTGCACTTCTCGTCTCAGTCTGATTCCTGGCACCCTGACATTACGCAAGGGCCATGAATCCTAAAGGTGTTAATAATCCACCTTTACCTGCCATAATTTCCAGGATGGATGAACAGGATCACTGCTTGGATCAATTTGCACTAGCCCTGCAAACCCTGCTGACTCGCACTGCACATATGAACCAAAGTGTCCCGCAAGTTATGGTTGCTCCTGTTTCAGCTGCTGAACCTAGTCCTACCAGGAGCATCTCTACCTCAGCGTTATGGAGGCGATCCTAATCAGTGCAGAGGGTTTTTGAACCAGGTCGGCATTTACTTTGAGATGTTACCTCAGGCGTTTCCCTCTGACAGAGCTAAGGTAGGATTTCTCATCTCATTACTCTCTGACACAGCTCTTGCCTGGGCTAATCCCTTGTGGGAGACTAATAAACCTGTGATTTCAAATTACCCTGAATTTGTGGCCTCCTTTCGAAGGATATTTGATGTTCCGGCTCGCTCCTCCTCTGCTGTTAAATGACTCATGTCCATTCAGCTTGTCGCAGAGGTAGGTTGGAACAATGAAGCCCTTGTTACCGCCTCCTTTCATGGGCTCTCTGATGCGATTAAAGATGAAGTTGCTGCCAGAGATTTACCAGAAGATCTCGAGGCATTGGTGTCTTTTTTATCCTAATTGACATCAGACTAAGTGAGAGGCTCTCTTTCAAGGAGAGCCTGTGGAAACCTCCTGTTCTGTTGTCTCCTACATGTTTGTTCCCACCCATGCCTCCCTCTCCTCCCATGCCTCCTGGTCCCGAGTCACCAGGTACTGCTGAGCCGATGCAGTTGGGATTCATGCATCTCGTGGAGAGGGCCATTAGGAGGAGGGAGCGGCTCTGCCTCTATTGTGGCTTACAGGGTCACCTTTTGAAGTCTTGTCCTACACGGCCGGGAAATGCTCACACCTAAGGTCCTGTCGGGGGCAGACCTTGGGTGGTTTATCCTTGTCTCCAGAACCACTAAAGGATAAACCTTTGGTCACGGTTGTCCTTTCCTGGGTGGACTCCTCCATAGTCACCCAGGCTCTTGTTGAACCCAGTGCTGTAGGCAATTTCATTGACATTGCTTTTGTATCAAAGCACTCCATTCCTGTTTTGCCTCGGTCCGTTCCGCTTGCTATTGAGGCCATTGATGGCAGGCCCCTTCAGCCCGCACTCGTTACTCACAAAACTGTTCCATTATCCATGGCTGTTGGGGCTCTCAATTTTGAAACCCTCCAGTTCCAGGTGATAAACTCTCTGCATTTTCCATTTGTTCTGGGTTATCCCTGGCTCCAAAAGCACAATCCCAGTCTTGACTGGCGCAGGTCCAAAATTTTGTCGTGGTCTCTGCAATGTATTTCCTCTTGTCTTCGGAAACCAGTTAAAGTCTTGTGCACTTCTTGGGTATCTCAATTGCCAGAGGAGTACCAAAAGTCCCTAGACATTTTTGATAAGGTGCGTGCCGGTATGTTGCCTCCTCACCGGTCTTACGATTGTGCCATAGACCTGCAACCCCAAAGCCATTCCTCCTCGGGGCCGGGTTTACCCTCTGTCTGTTGCGGAGAATTGTGCTATGAAGGAGTTTGTTGCCTATGCTCTTTTGCGGGGGATCATCCACAAATCCTGCTCTCCTGCAGGGGCTTGCTTCTTCTTTGTGAAGAAAAAGGGTGGCAAGTTAAGACCATGCATTGATTATAGGGTTTTACCATTAAGAATGCTTACCCTATTCCGCTCATTACGGAACTCTTTGACCGCCTCAAGGGAGCTACGGTCTTTACTAAACTTGATTTGAGAGGAGCGTACAATCTTGTTAGGATCAAGGAGGGCCAAGAATGGAAAACAGCATTTAACACCAGGAGCGGGCATTATGAGCATCTTGTAATGCCCTTTGGCCTATGTAATGCTCATGCTGTTTTCCAGGAATTTATTAATGATGTCCTACAAGATATGTTGCAACAGTGTGTTGTAACAAAAAAAGAAAGGGCGCCTCCTAGTGTAGCCAATTTTTGTAAGTAGATAATATATATTAGCAGATTTTGTACTCACATGTAGTGAAGGCAACGATAATGCCTAGGTAGATGGTCTGGAAACTTATCAGTGTCCCAGTTGACTGTGCACCATGAGAAGGGCTGCTCCTCTTGAATGGAAAGTATCTGGAAAACTGGAAAAATATACAGAGGGCGACTCCTAGTGCAAATCAGTTGATACAGTTGTAAACCCCAAATGATCCCTTTAGAGAGATACTCACATATTATGGAGCACACTATAGTGCTAATGAGGCAAGCTGGGTATATTATGGTGGCCCAGCGCACATAACACTCTGGCAAGCAGTGGATCAATGTAGCAAATAAAAGATAGGAGACTCCAGAAGTATATCAAAAATAAGTTTTATAAAAATAAATAAATGAACATAAAAACAATCAGTAAAACACGCTACGCGTTTCTCAGAGCTCACCACTCTGTTTCCTCAGGCAAGTGGTGAGCTCTGAGAAACGCATAGCGTGTTTTACCAACAGTGTGTTGTGGTGTACTTGGATGACATCCTTATACACTCACCCACACTTGAGGCTCATCATTCTGATGTTACACGGGTTCTTCAGAGACTACGTGAGAATGGCCTGTTTTGTAAACTCGAGAAATGTGAGTTCCATCAGACTCAAGTAACCTTCCTAGGTTATGTTATCTCTGTTGCAGGGTTCTCCATGGATCCTGACAAGTTATCTGCAGTTCTGCAGTGGCCTCACCCAGTTGGTCTTCGGTCTATTCAACGTTTTTTGGGGTTTGCCAATTACTATAGAAAGTTTATTAAAAACTTTTCTTCCTTGTTCAAACCTATCACAGACATGACCCGTAAAGAGAATGATCCACTCCATTGGTCACCTACTGCCATTAAGGCCTTTGATAGGCCTTTGATAGTCTTAAGACTGCCTTTGCTGCCACTCCAGTTCTGGCTCATCCTAACCCTGTCCTGCCTTTCGTTCTTGAGGTCGATGCGTCTGAGACTGGAGTAGGTGCCCTCTTGTCTTAACGTCCTATGCCTGACGGTGTCCTATGCCTGACGGTTCCTTGCATCCATGTGGTTCCTTCTCTAAGAAATTGTCTCCAGCAGAGTGCAATTATGAAATTGGCGACAGGGAATTTCTTGCCATAGTTTTGGCACTCAAGAAATGGAGGCATCTTCTCGAGGGTACTAGCGTGCCAGTGCTCATTCTTACTGACCACAAGAATTTAACTTATCTATCTGAAGCAAAACATTTGTCACCCCGACAGGCCAGATGGGCGCTATTTTTGTCTTGGTTTAAATTATGTGGTCTCCTACCTGCCTGGTAGTAAGAATGTTAGGGCTGATGCCCTCTCTCAACAATTTTCCCCTCTGTCCAAGGGGGAATCTGTACCTATTCCAGTTATACCTTCTGACCATATTTTGGCTACCATACATACTAATTTGATTTCTCCGTTGGGGGAGGAGATCCTGTCTGCACAAACCAATGTTCCTGAGAATCTTCGAACTAAACTTTTGCACACTTACCACTATCCTAATGCTGTAGGTCACCCAGGCAAGAACCAAATGATTTGGTCTGTCACTCGACAATTCTGGTGGCCAGGTCATCGTTCTGATATTGCTGCGTATGTCGCCTCCTGCTCAGTTTATGCACAAAATAAGACTCCTCAATGTCTTCCTGTGGGTTTTCTTCAACCTATTGCTAATGGTGACCGTCCTTGGACACATCTTTCCATGGACTTCATTGTCAAGCTCCCTGTTCCAATGGCAATACTGTTATCCTTATGGTGGTTGACCATTTTTCTAAAATGTCACATTGCATTCCCTTGAAGAAGTTGCCTACCACTCAGGAGCTTGCTTAAATTTTTGCCCAGGAGGTCTTCCATTTACATGAGTTACCCAAGGAGATAGTGTCGGACCGGGGTAGCCAGTTTGTCTCCAGATTTTGGCATTCCTTTTGTGCTCAAATGGGAATCCAGCTTTCCTTCTCTTCGGCATATCACCCTCAATCCAATGAAGCTGCGGAACAGTCTAATCAAGCTCTGGAACAGTACCTCCATTGCTATGTCTCAGATCATCACAATAATTGGTCTGAACTGTTACCTTGGGCAGAGTTTGCTCGTAATAGTGCTATTAATGTTTCCTCCAAGTTATCACCGTTCATTTAGAATTATGGGTTTCAACCATCCTTGTTGCCCGATTCATTCAGTCTCAGGGTATTCTGGCTTTGGAGGAGCATCTCCGGCAACTCCGTTCCACTTGGGTGCAGATTCAGGATTGCCTTCATTGTTCTATGCAGCGCCAAAAGTTCCAGGCTGATCATAGGTGTCTGCAAGCGCCTTCCTACCAGGTTGGTGAGAGAGTTTGGCTGTCCTCCTGCAACTTGAACCTTTGTGTGCCTTCCAATAAACTGGCTCCCCGTTATGTTGTTTCTTTTCGAATACTCTGACGGGTCAATCCTGTGGCCTACGCTCTTGACCTTCCTCCTGCAATGCGCATCTCCAATGTTTTTCATGTCTCCCTTTTGAAACCATTGGTCGGTAATCGGTTTACCACTGTGTTGCCTCGGTTTACCACTGTGGAGTATGAGGTCAGCAGCATTATTGACTCTCATATGTCCAGGGGCCGTGTACAGTATTTGGTTCACTGGAGGGGCTACGGTCCGGAGGAGCGTTCATGGGTTCCCTCCTCTGATATTCATGCTCCCGCCCTCCTCCGTGCCTTCTATGCCCATTTCCCCAATAAGCCTTTTGTCCTCCTGCTGAGGAGGGGTCGTTGAGGGGAGGGTACTGTCAGGGTTTTTTCACTGTTTGTTTGCCATGTGCTGCTGGCAGCCATTTTACTCACCTCTCTTGCTGACTCTGGTGCATACTGTGTGATGCTGCTTATTTCCTGCACTTCCTTTTATGGCCAGACTGGTGTACATCATCCCTGTGAGACAGGATGCAGTCTCAGAATTGTGATGTCATCACTTATTATTTAAAGGGCCTCTGTTCAGTATGCTTTGCCCTTGCTTTGTCTCAGACCTGTTTGTGAGAGCTCCTGTGTATTACCCGGCTGTCTAACGTCCCTCCTGGTTAATGATCCCTGGCTTGTTCCTGACTCTGCTGTTCTCCTTGTTCCTGATTCTGGCTCGTCTGACTACTTGCTTTGGCTCCTGACTCAGCTCGTCTGACTACCAGCTCTGGTTTTGATTCCTAGCTTGTTATTTGACTTGTGGACTTATTAATTTTTGCTATTAATAAAGGTGTGATTATTTTTGCACTTCTCGTCTCAGTCTGATTCCTGGCACCCTGACAGGCATTCAGAAATAGTGCAGTCATTGCTTCAGACTACAGTATAGTCTTGCCTACATGGGGTTTAAAAGAAGTATTGTCATGTAAAAGAAGTGAAACACAAAACGTATGGATAATCTGGACAGTGATGTAGTCACATTAGGAAATTTCCCACAGCTGTAATACTAAGTCCACATGTTAAAGTCTTGATTAATGTAGGCTGTTCCACATGTTAAAAGTTTGATTAAAATAAGCTGTTATCTTTATAATAAAATGAAAATAAACAACCTAAAGCAGTTTTTTTTTCTTGATCTGTTTGACAAAGAGACACAAAACAATTGTAACAATTGTTTTCCTAAACCGAGATGTGCAAATAAAATATTTCTCAGTGCAGATAATCAACAACTACCCAACAGTTAGCAGTGAACCAAAATTCATGAGTCCACTGGAAAAAAAAAAAACATCAAGGATAATTCTCTCAAGGGTGCAGCAGAACAGTCAAGGGTTGGCTGGACCCATGTAATTATGGTTGTGCTGTACTGAAAGGGGTCAACCATTTCCATATATATATACACGTCAGAAAGTCAGTGCTCATTATTAGTTTCTTAAATTACATTGCTGAAAATATTGCAGGGATTTTCTACATTTCACATGAGTTCCTGAGACTTGTAAGCTTATCCTGTTCTGATGGTGAGACCTGTGTGCCTTAGGGACCCTAAGTTCTAGAAATGGCATTTTTATTTTTCATTTTGTTTTTGCCTCTACCTGTTCATTTGTTAGTTGAGACTTAATTAACTGTAGGTTTCCTAAGATCTCCCCAATGAGACTTATGTGTCTACACATTGATACTCAGCTGGGGAAGTCTACTTGTCAGATCGCTGACAATGCCAAGCTGAATTTGATTGAACTACAAATAACTAATATGATTTGGTATCTGTAAAATACAGTTTAATATTTAAAAATACCTTTATAATGAAATTGTTGTTTTTGTTGTCTAATAGATATTCAGATGCAATTCTATGTATTTATGTTATATTCCAAACCAACAAGGGTCTCTTGTGGAGGAGAGATATGAGTTGAAAGAGAGTAACATAATGGGATGGTTTTATAGTTCCACATAGTAAAGTATGGTATATTTTGTAAGCAATAATATTTCTAAAAAACAAACAAATCCTTATTTTAGTATTTTAGGTTAATACAACTATACATTATCTTTTTGCTCATTCAGTAATATGCATCACAGTCAGTACTAAGCTGTTGCCATTGTCCTCTTGATATATAATTCAAATTCCATATTGTCCATCATACCTAGTGACTGCCTATGGGTTCCTTCTCTCAGATGGAACCTTTCTAGCTACTAAAGTTACATTAGCAATAACCTACACATAGGAGTATGATCAGTATAAATGCAGCAGGAAATGGTCTTAATTTTACCACTGAAATTAAAACTGATAAGCTTAATCATTTCTATTCAACCCTACAATCTGTACATCTGTCTGCTGTGTTCATTGTTGTCAGCAACCCTACTCAAAACTACACTCAACAATGTATAAGTGTCTGAGCTCAGTGCAGTGTGTTTATTGATACAATTAATGTCGTGAAATCAGTGGATAAATTGTGAAACCAGCAATTTATATAATGTCTTCAGGCACTACTGTCTATATATAAATAAAGATGTTACTACAAGAATATGCTCCATGTCTGTATATATGTAGGAGCTGAGTAGGAATACTGCTGACTTGTCTATTACCATTGTGCTTGCACACTGTCCTCTTATAAATGATACAATGCTCTATATGTTACCCACCTCACCTCTTCATCACTGGCCGGAATGCTGTCCTCAGAAAATCTTTGTCTTGTACCAGACCTGCTTGTATGGTATCTACTGCTTCTTGGCTATTTTTTATGGCCTTTCCAAACCCTGTGAATAGAAGAGAACGAGTCACTCACAAGGTCCCCCATAGACTTAATTTAAATAAAATAGATTTAAACTATGCTCAGCCTGTATTAAAACAATCTCACTGAACAATTTTAACATTTTCCTTATTTAGATTTAAAAAAAATAAAAAATAATATTAGCCATTTCACTACAAGCTGGGCTTATTTTAAGGCCCCTTTTGGGTTAAATCATCTGGTTAAACTAAACTTATCATATAAAATAACTTTATTAATGCTTGTTGGGACAAACAGTCAAATGGTGAAATAATAAAACCATTAAAGGGACTGTAAACACCACATTTCTGCATGTAATAGACACTATTATAGAGAAGAATATACACAGATACTGATATAAAAATCCAGTATAAAACCTTGTAAAAACTTCCTTAGAAGCTCCCAGTTTAGCCCTGTTGTTGAGGTTAGGCTGTGACACCCATTGAAAGGGGCTGGGAAAGCAAGAGGATCAGACTCCCCCCCCCCCCCCCCCACATTACACAACCAGGAGTCTGTAGACAGCAGTTTACATATAAAACTCTGGGGTTGGTTTAGAGTCTGAACATCAGCACAATGTTATTTAAAAATAAGCAAAGCTATACACTGTTACAAAAACACTCCAAGGTGGGCTATATAAATGGATCATCTACAAAACATTTATGCAAAGAAAATCTAGTTTACAATGTCCCTTTAATGGACATTCTGTACTTCGCTGCATATAAAAGAGTGCTTTTTTTTTTTTTAGATATTTACCATTTTACATTAATTATATAAATAAAACTTTCTACCTGTAATAAAACTACTTTTGATTTTATTCTTATTAAAATTTGAGTTACATGAATTGTGCAGAAACCTGCATTTCCTGCAAATATTATGATATGCGTAGAAAGATTTAAAAATATTCTTTCACATCAAAAATTATTTTTGACATGTTTAGTTTGATTTGCTTTCATGTGGTCTAAATTAGTTTAATGTCTCTCTACATTTTATGTCCAATAGTTAAAAGTTATATTTGCAGATATTTATTATGACATTTATACTAGTCTGGTTTCACAATTTTCCAACATATGTAAAAGCTTCATTAAAGAATTATATATTATTTTTTTTACTTCTTCTTGGAAAATAATTTTCCATATCATCCATCTTATAGTATTCATAGTAATATCTTATTAAACTTTTCTAAATGTTATGTCTCTCCATTTTATAGCATCTTGAAGGCACATTAATCACTTAATAAATGCTAGATAATAATAATGCAAACAAAGAAAAGATTAGTCAGAAAATAACATATTTTATTAATAAAATATTAATAAAATATTTTCATTAACTGCTTCTATTGACATAATGGGGAAGATTGCATATGTGGTGTAGCCCTCAAAAGCCGGCGACTCCGGTTTTTGCGCGGTTTTGCTATCACATATACTGCGCCACATATAAATGCGGCGTGTATATTTCACCCATCGCCCGCAATTTTTACTCCCATAAACTAACATAGAACCGCGTCGCAAATCGGTATCACATAGTCAGTGCAAGGACTTACGAGGCGAAAATGGAGACATGTTACTCCATTTTCACCTTCCAACACATAGGCAGGTGCAGCAAGCCTTGCACTGAAAATGTGAGTACCGTAACTCCCGTAACTGGCTGAAAATATTAACTAACACCTAACGCATGCGCAATATTTATCTACCTGTCAACCGCCAACCCCCACCACAATAACTAATAAAACTATTTACCCCGAATCCGCCATGAACCCACATCGCAATAAACCTAATACATGTATTAACCCCTAATCCGCTATTCACCCACATCGCAATCTACCTAATAAAACTATTAACTCCTAATCCGCCATTCACCCACATCACAATCTACCTAATAAAACTTTTAACACCTAATCTCACATCACAATAAACCGAATAAATGTATTATACCCTCTTCCACCAAACCCCCACATTGCAATAAACCTAATTTAATTACTAAACCCCCTAACCTAACACCCCCTAAATTAACCCCAAATTACATAAAATAATAAAATAGTAAATTACAATTAAAATAAAAATCCTAACAGTACATAAAAAAACAACAACCTAATATTAAATTAAAATAATTTAAAATTACATAATAAACCAAATTATCAAAAATAAAAAAATGAAACCTAATCCCTATAAAAATAAAAAAGCCCCCCAAAATAAAAACACCCCCTAATCTAATACTAAACTACCAATAGCCCTTAAAAGGGCTTTTTTGTAGGGCATTGCCCTAGGTTAAACAGCTCTTTTGCATTAAAAAAAATACTAAATGGGCAAACTTTTAGGATTTGGAATTTAACTGCAAAACGAATGCCAAATATAGCTGCAGGCAGCGACATTCATTTTAATTTAGTTCTGGATATATCAGTGTGAAATAGTAACATACAGAGATCTGTGCAAATCCTTTGTGTATTGCACTCTCACACTGATATATCCGGCGCCAAAACAAAATGAATGTTGATGCATGCAACTGTATTTGGCAATCGTTTTGCAACCAAATGCAGAATCTCAAAATGTGTGTATATATATATATATTGTATATACTTTGTCAGTCAATATCTTGTTTTTTCCTTTATATGTGGCATTATTATTATTCGTATTATTATTATTATCATTTTTGTTATTAGTTTCTATCTCTGACAATAGTGCATTCTAATGAATTATAAACATTTAAAACAAAGTCTGAAAGTGATCACAATCAATCAACACATTAAAGGGCCATAATACCCAAATGTTTAAACACTTGAAAGTGATGCAGCATAGCTGTAAAAAGCTGACTAGAAAATCTCACTTAAACATCTCTATGTAAAAAAGAAAGATATTTTACCTCAAAAATTCCTCAGTAGGCACATCCCATTTTAAAGGATTTCTAAGTAGCAAATCAGTATGTCTGTCCCAGGAAAGCTAAGGGAGTGAGCTTTCGTGCATACTCATCTTATTTTCCCTATTCAGTGTAAGGAAGTTTACTATGAAATCTCATGAGAGTTAAGTGAAATCTCATGAGATCACAGTAAAAGAGTTCATGACCTCAGCACTGTTGATGCTGATTGGCTGCTGTTCATTTCTTCTTTTTTTTTTTTACCTGCAGCTGGGCAGCAGCTCAGTATAACTTTTTACACAGAACTTACTCTGCTGAGCTGAGGAGATTGTAAGGTAAAATATCTTCCTTTTTTACATAGAGATGCTCAGGTGATATTTTCCTGTCAGCTTTTTACAGTTATACTGCATCAGTTTCAAGTGATTTAGCGTATGCGTATTATGTCCATTTAAGGGCCAGATTACGAGTAGAACAGTGTTTAACGCTCCCGTGATAATTACGCTAGAAGTAAGATTTTGCGCACGTTGGGTAGCATTCGTATTACAAGTTGAAAGTCAAAAGTTTTCGCTTGCACGCTAAACTGATGCAGGCAAAAAGTCGAAGTTAGACTATTGTGACCATGTTAGCATAATTCCCCATTGAAGTCAATGGAGCAAAAAAGTGGGGTGATAAACTAACACCCTACTCATGCACAAACCCAATTGCATATTATCAAGTACGCTAGCCTGACATGAAAAAATATATATTTCACATTCCAATGTTCTTCACATAGCAGAATATGTTCTATTTATTCATGAATGCATATTTCTATTATTTCTATTATTTCTATGAATGCATATTTCTACATATATCTGATGGTATTTTGGTACAATATATATCTATACCTATATATAAATGATTACTTTGTGATGTGTTTTGTGAGACATTTTTGTGTCACAAAACAGTTAACCAGAGCTCTGCGATTGCGATCATATTTTACTTTCAACTTCTATTATGAGCACTACATCCGACATGTGCAAACTGCTGCAAGAACCCAATATCGCTCATGTGTATCTGTTAGCACTCCACACGTAATTGTTCCATTTAAATTGATAATCAGTCAATCGAATTTGCTATATATATTTTGTCTAGATAACTGTTCATTAAAACAACAACAATCTATAATATTAGCAAAAAGGAATTTGACACCCAAAATGTTTTTTTTATGTTTTTGGATAGAGAATACTATTTTAAACAACTTAAAAATGTACTTCTATGATCAAATTAGCTTCATTCTCGGGAATCCTTTGTTGAAGAAACAGCAATGCAATACTGGGAACTAGCTCAAGGTATTTCACATTTAAAAATAAGAATGGGAGCATCAAATTTCACACCTTTCCATATTGTTTTTCGGTAGAATATAATTAGGAAAGGAGATTGAGATTTTTTTGGTCAAATATCACCTTGTCACAGTTTTGAATTATTTCTTAATCTATAAATAAAAGATTTTAGTACATGTATGTTTATTGCAAAAAGTTAAGCAATTAACCATAATGCTATGTTTTGTGCTTAGCTCCCATCCCAGAACATGGTCAGTGGCCCAAACTGCAGGCAATACCATAAAATGACCAGTAAATACTGCACCATATTGTTAGCAGAAAGAATAGCCATCTTTTTTTACCTTTAAAAATGTTTTTGCGGTTTGTGGCCTAATTTTTATTTAAAGGGACAGACTACTTGAAATTTTTATTGTTAAAAAAGATAGATAATCCCTTTATTACCCATTCCCCAGTTCTGATGAATAGCCTGTTATATTAATATAATTTTACCTATATGGTTAACTCTATCTAAGCCTCTGCAGACTGCCCTTTATCTCAGTGTTTTTTTTACAATCTTGTATTTTAGCCAATCAGTGCAAGTTCTTGCATAAACATTATTATTCTCCATGGGAGTGAGCACAATTTTATCTATATGGCACACATGAACTAGCACTGTCTAGCTGTTGTGCAAAATATAAAAAGCACTGAGATAAGAGGTGACGGGGACTTAGAAACAGTCAAATTAGTGGTTATAAAATATATTAATATAACATTTGCTATGCAAAGCTGGAGAATGGAAGGTATGATCTATACTTTTAAACAATAAAAAAATGAGTAGACTGTCCCTTTAAATGTACATATGTAAGACTGATGGAAGTCTGTTCCATCAACAGCCTACTTCTGTAACTCAATCATTTTCATGAACCTTAGCAATAGTTTCACCCATTAATCTTAAAGAATAATGTTGTTTTTCACTTTTCTGTTTGTCTGAAAAATGTTTCTGTTTAACCATTAAAGGGACAGAAAACTCTAGCAATTCTTGAGTCTAACAGGAAACACAGCTAGGGACATAATACTCATATGCTAAATCACTTGAAAGTGATGCAGCATACTTGCTCCATCTTGAGGGTAAAACAGAATGTGTTTTATTGAGGGCTATATGCCCAGTATTTATGCAGGTCTCACACCTGGTTGACACTCCCTAGGCGGGGGATTGGAAGAGTATAGTACATTAGATAGAGGGAAGACGCCCTTTTACAGGATACAATAGTTGTATTAATAATTGCATTACTTAACCAAATAAACAATTAAACACAAGAAAACAAGGGAGTCCTTCTTGACACCTGGCAGTCTGATTAAACAATGTGAACGCTTATCACTTAACTTAATTACAGTAAACAATAGCTGATGTCAGGAAACCTGTTTTCAGAAAATAGTTTCTCAAAGCTGAACAAAGTTAACCCTTCCAGTACTGACAGAGGGGTCTGTCACACGGCTCCCTCCTGGTGGGACACTCCGGCAGACCCGGCTTGACCCTTTGGCAGGTCAACTTGGGGATGACCGGACTAGGAGGTGGTAGGAATGTCAGTTTGCTGGGACAATCCATCTGCATTCCCGTTATGAGAAAGAATTTCTGTCCCTATAAATAAAGGTTCAACTTCTTCAGTGCCCAGACCAGGGCTAAACATTCCTTCTCTACTGCCGCATAACTTACTTCTCGAGGTAACAACTTTCTGCTTAAGTATGCGACAGGGTGCTCTCCTCCATCCTCCCCAACTTGGCTCAGCACAGCCCATAGTCCATACATGGAAGCATCTTTGTATCAGCAGCAGGTGGGTCGGTCTCGGCAGCACCGGTCTGGGCACCGGTAGTCACAGGGTTAACATCAGCGGGACCCATCGGAGCATAGGCAGAAATAAGGGGGGCCAAGTCATTTTCAAGGAGAACATCAGCTGGTAAATCCTGCATGACCCCCACATTCACATGTCTAGTGCCCACTTCCCAATTCAAATGTACCCGGGCAACAGGTAGGCGGAACACAGCGCCCCCTGCTACCCTCACAGCCACAGTGTCTCTGGTGCGCTGGTTCTCGGACACCAAGTTCTTTTGGAGCAAGGTCATGGTAGCACCAGTATCTCGTAGACCACTGACCTCCTTCCCATTCACTTTAACCAGTTGCTGGTGCTGTTGTCTGTTATCCCGGTGGGCAGCTTGCAAGGGATCTGCTTCATGTAGGATGCCCCAGCATTCTTCCTCCTCTACGCAGTGGGCAGCAGGCTAAGGGTTACATGGGTTTCCGCCAGCGGGTCTCCTCCAGGACTGTGCTTGGTTCGCTGTGTTTAGGGGACACTCTGGTCTTTTGTGCCCTAGTTGCTTACATCCAAAGCACCGAATAGGCTGTGAGTAGTCCCGTGAGTTGAACTGGGATGTCTGAGGATAGTTTGTGGCTGGAGGCGGTGTGGTAGAGCGGTGGGCCAGGGGTTGGTAACTGGTAGCTGCTGGGGTGACTGTGGGTTGGTACTCCACTCTGGCAGGGGGCTTAGTGGTAGCAGTCTCCAGTTTGCGGGCATCCCTATACTCATCTGCCAGGCGAGCAGCTTCATGCAGGGTGGAGGGTTTACGGTCATGAACCCACTCTCTAACTCCTGCTGATAACTTGTCAAAGCAATGTTCCAACAGGAATAGCTGCAGCACCTCTTCCCCAGATACGGCTTGGCACCCCGCTATCCAGTGAGCTGCTGTGTGGTGCACCTTACATGCCCACTCAACGTAGGAATCTCCAGCTAGTTTAACAGTGTCTCTGAACCGCCTCCTGTATGCCTCCGGTGTAATCGCATTCCTGGAGAGCAGCGCCTCTTTTACAGCATTATAATCCCCGACTTCCTCATCCGGAATTGCCCGAAAAGCCTCGATGGCCCGGCCGGATAATTTTCCAGATAATATCGTGACCCAGTCCTCTGCTTGTACCTTGTGTAGGGCATAATGCCGCTCAAAATCCGCAAGGTACCACTCAATCTCTCCTTCTGTTTCCAAGAAGTTTTTAAAAGCTGCAAAATGTACTTTTCTTTTTTCCACTGGGGTTGCGGTGACTTGGGCTGCTGCAGCGCCGCTTTGGCGAAGTAGGTTGGCCTCCACAGCTGCTATGACCCGGTCAATAATTTCGGCCGATGGGTTGGGGCCATAATGTGCCAGTCTTATTTTAACCGCCCGGTAAAAGCTTGCTTCTTTGGGGGTTCTGTCTGATATGCTGGGCTCATTAGTTCCTTCGGGCCCTAGTACTCCTTCCATCTCAGTCAGTACAGGGAGTGCAGAATTATTAGGCAAGTTGTATTTTTGAGGATTAATTTTATTATTGAACAACAACCATGTTCTCAATAAACCCAAAAAACTCATTAATATCAAAGCTGAATAGTTTTGGAAGTAGTTTTTAGTTTGTTTTTAGTTATAGCTATTTTAGGGGGATATCTGTGTGTGCAGGTGACTATTAGGCAACTTAACAAAAAACAAATATATACCCATTTCAATTATTTATTTTTACCAGTGAAACCAATATAATATCTCAACATTCACAAATATAAATTTCTGACATTCAAAAGCAAAACAAAAACAAATCAGTGACCAATATAGCCACCTTTCTTTGCAAGGACACTCAAAAGCCTGCCATCCATGGATTCTGTCAGTGTTTTGATCTGTTCACCATCAACATTGCGTGCAGCAGCAACCACAGCCTCCCAGACACTGTTCAGAGAGGTGTACTGTTTTCCCTCCTTGTAAATCTCACATTTGATGATGGACCACAGGTTCTCAATGGGGTTCAGATCAGGTGAACAAGGAGGCCATGTCATTAGATTTTCTTATTTTATACCCTTTCTTGCCAGCCACGCTGTGGAGTACTTGGACGCGTGTGATGGAGCATTGTCCTGCATGAAAATCATGTTTTTCTTGAAGGATGCAGACTTCTTCCTGTACCACTGCTTGAAGAAGGTGTCTTCCAGAAACTGGCAGTAGGACGGGGAGTTGAGCTTGACTCCATCCTCAACCCGAAAAGGCCCCACAAGCTCATCTTTGATGATACCAGCCCAAACCAGTACTCCACCTCCACCTTGCTGGCGTCTGAGTCGGACTGGAGCTCTCTGCCCTTTACCAATCCAGCCACGGGCCCATCCATCTGGCCCATCAAGACTCACTCTCATTTCATCAGTCCATAAAACCTTAGAAAAATCAGTCTTGAGATATTTCTTGACCCAGTCTTGACGTTTCAGCTTGTGTGTCTTGTTCAGTGGTGGTCGTCTTTCAGCCTTTCTTACCTTGGCCATGTCTCTGAGTATTGCACACCTTGTGCTTTTGGGCACTCCAGTGATGTTGCAGCTCTGAAATATGGCCAAACTGGTGGCAAGTGGAATCTTGGCAGCTGCACGCTTGACTTTTCTCAGTTCATGGGCAGTTATTTTGCGCCTTGGTTTTTCCACACGCTTCTTGCGACCCTGTTGACTATTTTGAATGAAACGTTTGATTGTTCGATGATCACGCTTAAGAAGCTTTGCAATTTTAAGAGTGCTGCATCCCTCTGCAAGATATCTCACTATTTTTTACTTTTCTGAGCCTGTCAAGTCCTTCTTTTGACCCATTTTGACAAAGGAAAGGAAGTTGCCTAATAATTATGCACACCTGATATAGGGTGTTGATGTCATTAGACCACACCCCTTCTCATTACAGAGATGCACATCACCTAATAGGCTTAATGGTAGTAGGCTTTCGAGCCTATACAGCTTGGAGTAAGACAACATGCATAAAGAGGATGTGGTCAAAATACTCATTTGCCTAATAATTCTGCACTCCCTGTATTGTAATAATCTCCCTCTTCCTGAGGTTACTGGCTTGTCGGTCCCTTTGTTCTAGCAGGTCTTTAAGGGTGTCTCTTTTCAGCCTTTCATACGGTATTCCCATTAGGTCCGGATGTGTACTTGCTCTTCTGGGCGATGAGGACCATCCCGTCGCTTGCCACCAATTGTTATGGTATAACCCGGATATCAAGGGTTAATACCTGATGAAAGATGCCCTGAATATGGGATCAGCAACACACAAACCAAGTTAATTCCCCCCAAACAGGAGACCAAGCTCCATCTTGAGGGTAAAACAGAATGTGTTTTATTGAGGGCTATATGCCCAGTATTTATGCAGGTCTCCCACCTGGTTGACACTCCCTAGGTGGGGGATTGGAAGAGTATAGTACATTAGATAGAGGGAAGACGCCCTTTTACAGGATACAATAGTTGTATTAATAATTGCATTACTTAACCAAATAAACAATTAAACACAAGAAAACAAGGGAGTCCTTCTTGACACCTGGCAGTCTGATTAAACAATGTGAACGCTTATCACTTAAACTTAATTACAGTAAACAATAGCTGATGTCAGGAAACCTGTTTTCAGAAAATAGTTTCTCAAAGCTGAACAAAGTTATCCCTTCCAGTACTGACAGAGGGGTCTGTCACACACACACTCCCTTGCAAGTCCTGGGACCAGCATCTTGATTGGCTGCTTAATGTCTCTATACAGTGGCATGTGAATACTTAGAAAATTTGATGTAAAATATCTTTTTAATTTACATAGAGATGTTCAGGTGATATTTTCTAGTCAGCTATGTACAGTTATGCTGCATCACTTTCATGTGCTTCAATATTTGTGTATCATGTCCCTTTAAGTCCTGGCTCCAGCCTGGCTGAAAAGCAGATCTTCCACAATTTATGGACATTGACACATCTCTTAACTGAATTCTCAGCACAGGAACATATATATTACAGAAAAAAAAGAAAGAAAAAAAAGAAATTGTAAAAAGGTTTCTTTTAACCTCTTAAGGACATATGACGGAATTTTTCCGTCATAAAACAATTGAGCAAACTGAAAGATGTGTCCTTAAAGGGTTAAAAGAGTCAAAGAAAACAAAAATAATTTAGCAAACCTTTAAAGGAACATTATTGTAATGTTTAAATTAAATCGATATTGTAATTCATTAAATGCTGAAATGTAAAATATCAATACTTAATGCCATGTTTATAAATTTGTTTGAAAAAGGTGATTAATTTTTTTAGTCTTAGACCACAAATGGGGTAAGTAATGTACTTTATCTCCCAGGCATGCATGGTATGGATGACCTTGCATGTGATGTCACTGGTACTCACTGTACTGTAGTATGCACCAGTGATAGACTCTTTGTTAGGAGGCATGGATAAGTAGCTCACTTTTCTTTAGCAAACCTTCTAAATAAGGTAAAACAAAAAATCGACAATATGTTTAACAGTTTTATACGTTATGGTCTAATGAATGTAATTAGGAGAGATAACAAAAACATAATGTACTTTTCAACAGACAAATCAATAACTGAACCAATTGTATTAATTAGCTGGGGAAAATGTTTAGTTGATTACCAGAAATTTTGTTAAATAAAAAAATAAATTATTATGAAAAGTTAACATAAATTAATTTAATATTAAAAGCCAAAGAATATTAAATTAATTTATGTTAACTTTTCATAATAACTTATTTTTTTATTTATATGTCTGGGTGACCTTTCTGAGCTATTTACATATATATATAAAATAGAACCAAGCAAGAAATACCGGGAAACAGAAGAGTTAGCAATGACAATATATTTTGATAAACAATGAGCAAATGTTTTTACATTATTATTAAATTCTTCATGTATTTTAAGTTTAAATTTTTAATATAATTCTATTTTAACCTTGTACATAAATTCAATATGAATTCAGATGTAGGTTCTCAAGAACATTTAATCTATTTATTATTATATTCATTTTTTTCAAATTCTTGTTTATTTAAAAGTTATAATTTATATATATTTTTCAATCGAAATATCGCAGTAGCTTTTTAAACAGATTGTTACTTTCTGTTTCATAGGAAGCTTAATTTAAATTAATTTTAAGGGTGTGCATCATTTGCTTGAATGTTCATATTACCCATAATTGAAGTCAATTTACTTTTTTACTTAGTGAAATATGTAGAACAGTATAAATAATAAATGAATGTCTCTAGACAAATTATATGTACGTTAGATGTGAATATCCATGAGTAGTAAAATGGTGTTATTTTGTTTCTTTCCATTGTAATAATTGTTAAATTATAGTTGAACATAACCTGAAAGTGAATATTACAGTGTTGTATTATGTTATTATATTACAATTTGTTTTTTGTTTAAACAATTTTACAAACATACAACTATAGGCTTAGTTAACTAAAATTCCATGTCTAAAGTTGCTACTAAAAATAAAAAATACAAAAATAGAAAGATATTAATAGATTTCATTTATAAATATAAGAAATGAATATGAATGAATAAGAAATGGGTTTTTTTTTCCTACCTTTCAGTACTGAGTGGACTAGTAACATTCTTTTTTGAATAGTAACGTCTCCTTTCTCTGGTAAACTATTATGATATATATATTTACTTTTACGGAATTTTCATACTTTACGTCAGCAGTTTTTATTATTAACAGATATTTGAAGAGCGCCAACAGATTCCGCAGACCAAAAGTTTGAATTCCCTAGTTGCCAATATTTCCAGGAGCAGTGGATAGAGGTATAGGTTCTACAAAATGTTATTTAAAAAAAAAAAAAAAGTTGTTATAGGGCTACAAGTGAACCCAAAGATAATAGTATGATTTTCACTGATTCATAGGGAAGTGCCAATATATATATATATATATATATATATATATATATATATATATATATATATATATATATATATATATATATATATATATATATATATATATATACTGTACTGTATGTATATATATATATATATATATATATATATATATATATATATATATATATATATATATATATATATATATATATATATATATATATATATATATATAGAGATGTTGATATATATATATATATATATATATTGGTTGTCTTTTATCCCTATGTAAGAACATTGAAAAGAGTATATACCTTCGGAGTCAGAAGAATATTGACATGTGTCCCCTAGAACAGGATATGAGCAGCTGAGCTGGAAAGATTGTAAGTTGAAAGTTGAAGTTCTGAATATTTTGGATGGCTGGGACATTTCTTCCATTTGAGTTTGTGCCTTTATACTATGCACGGCCCTAACTTCACTGCACAAACCATTGGCTGAATATCTTCTTCTTACAAAAAGGCAGTCTGGGCTCACTGATTTCTTGTCACCATTTTCACCATCAATTGTAACACTGGCACCAGCTGTATGAGCTAAAGACCATATTCTGGGTTTTTCTGTGCTTTCACAGGTTGCCAAATGATCATCCTGTTCGCGTAGATTAGTTTTGTCCACCATAAGCCCTAAAAAATATTCTGAATTGGATTTGTTACATGGAAAGTCGTCAGATTGTGTCTGGCTACAAGCACTGACATCTGACCTGTAGGCGCTAGATTTGTCCCCTGGGAGAAGCCCATTCTTGTTCTTTGGGTTACTGTCCAAGTCTTGGGATTCTTCATCTTCTATATCCTCAAGATCATTCAGTCTGAGGTTCTTCTCATCTTTGCTTAATTTATCAGCTGAAATAAAGTAAGGAGCTATCAGGAAATGTGTGCATAGCCAACAAATCACTACAACTATGCGTTTATTTATTTAATTGAAAATATTTATTAGAAAAAAAATTGATGTACATGTACATGAATTTCTTTTTGTCTATCTTTAAAGTAACAAACTATCTAAGTATCTATCTATGTATCTATTTAAATATCTACCAATCATCTATCTATATATCAATCATCTATCTATCATCATTTATCTATCTATCTATCTATCTATCTATCTATCTATCTATCTATCTATCTATCTATTTATCTATCATATAACTATCATCTATCTATATATCATCTTTCTATTTATCTATCTATCATATATCTATCTATCTATCTATCTATCTATCTATCTATCTATCTATCTATCTATCATATATCTATCTATCATATATCTATCTATCTATCTATCTATCTATCTATCTATCTATCTATCTATCATCAATCTAGATATCATCTTTCTATTTATCTACCTATCTATCTTTCTATTTATCTATATATCTTTATATATATATATATATATATATATATATATATATATATATAGCTATAATCTATCATCTATCTATTTATCTATCATCTAACTATCTATCTATCTATCTATAGATATCTATCTACATAGAATCTATCATCTTTATATCCTTTTTTTTCTCTATCTAAATAATGTTGCAGTACATTCCTGGCTTCATCATCAAAAAATCCTGCTGCTAAATGACGTCATTTTTATAGTTGCATTTGGAGTATTTGTGGAGGTGAACATAATTTATTTAACATATTTTTATTTTTACCTGCAACAATTTAAGCTTTTTATCTTTCACTTTCTCTATTTTGTAAAATTGTTTGCTAAATAAAAAATGTTTAGCCCCTTGACAGCTATTCGTTGCCATACCAAAAAATGTAAACCAAATGTGAAATGAATCTGCGGAACATAGTACCAGCCTAAGCTTTGTGTATTTGGGTGCACATCCTTGTATAGTTGTCCTAGCACGCATAAACCTAGTAGTTAGCTCGTACATTCTGTATGGCTGTTGTGTTTCTATTGTTTTAAATAGCTTATCAAGTACATTTAAAGGGACACGGAACTCCAAAAAAAAATTTTTATGATTCCGATAGAGGATGCAATTTTAAGCAACTTTCTAATTTACTTTTATTATCAATTTTATATTGTTCTCTTGATATTTATTTTGAAAAGCAGGGACTTAAAGGGACATGAAACACACATTTTTTTTCTTTCATGATTTAGAAACAGCATGCAATGTTAATCAACTTTCCAATTTTCTTCTATTATCTCTTGATAGCCTTTGTTGATAAGCATATCTAAATAGGCTCAGGAGCTGCTGATTGGTGGCTGCACATAGATGTCTCGTGTGATTGGCTCACCCATGTGCGTGGCTATTTCTTCAATAAAGGATACATAAAGAATGACGCAAATTAGATGATACAAGTAAATTAGAATGTTGTTTAAAATTGTATTCTCTATCGGAATTATGAAAGAAAAATATTGGGTTTCATGTCCCTTTAAGCTCAGGAGCACTAGGGTCTGGAGCACTATGTGGCAGCAGTTTTGCAAGAATGTTATCCATTTGCAGGAGCACTAGATGGCAGCATTATTTCCTGCCATGCAGTGCTCCAGACACCTACCTGGATATTTCAACTAAGAATACCATGAGAACAAAGTAAATTTGATTATAGAAATAAATTGGAAACTTTTTTAAAAATTGTATGCTCTGTCTAAATCACAAAATATTTTTTAGGGTTTTATATCTTTTTATATAATAACCTTAGTGGTACAATGTTGGAACCACAGAAGTGATGTTGGTTGACACATGCAAGATTAGTTAAAGGGACATGAAACCCAAAATTTGTATTTCATGATTCAGATAGAGAATACAATTTTAAACAACTTTCCAATTTACTTTTATTATTTAAATTGCTTCCTTCTCTTGTTATCCTTTGCTGAAATGTTTATCTAGGCAAGCTCAGGAGCAGCAGAGAACCTAGGTTCTAGCTGTTGATTGGTGGCTGTATATATATATATATATATATATATATATCGATTGTGATTGGCTCATCCATGTATTCAGTTAGAAACCATTAGTGCATTGTTGCTGCTTCAAAAAATGATACCAAGAGAATGAAACAAAATAGATAATAGAAGTAAATTAGAAAGTTGTTTAAAATTGCATTCTCTATCTGAATCATGAAAGAAAAAAAAATGTGTTTCATGTCCCTTTAAGGTTAGAATATTTCACTTTGAACTTATACTGGAAGTTATTGAAAAGGATATCTACCATCAAATGTAAATACGTGCACACATACTGATATTGTTATTCTCTCTGACAGCTTAAAAAATCACATCATAACTTTAAAAAGCCTGGCATTTCCTGTTGTTTCATTTTTTAATCTCAGATCTTCAAGTGGGCAGTATATTTTATCATGTACCGTACCTCCAGCCCATAGAGTAATACAGGAGTACACTTCTACTCCTCTATACTAGTCTCAGATAATATTTAGAGCTATGGTGCATACTTGACTGTCTCTGAGGAGACCGTCTAGACTATAGACTAACACTTAGGAAAGAGTGTTGAGAATAAGAAGAACAAGAGTGAGAAAACAGAAAGAAAAGAGAATAGAGACATGGAGAATAGGGAGATGGAGAGAAAGTCAGAGAGATAGTGTTATTATAAGTTCAGATGCAGTATGTTTCATATAAATTTATTATTGTGAACTGTACTCTTTTGCTACCTTTTTTTTTTTAGTACACCCTTTTTATTTTACTAACTCTAGTACCTGGCTCACTATCAATTTAGTGAAGTGTGACTGGAGGCTTGGTTCAACAAAAATGTACTGTATTCAGTAGTTCTATCTTCATTTAAATATGTACCAACAGACTAAAGTGCAACTTCAGGCAGTATAACTATATAGTATATGTTTGACATTTTGGCTGGTTACCTGGATCGTCCTCCAGACTGACATCATCAGCCTCTTCTTTTCTCTCATCTACAGCTTTATTTTTTGGAGACCAAGTCATTTTATTTTCCTTTTTAAGTCTCCTTCTGGCATTGGCAAACCAAGTGGACACTTGAGTGAGGGTCATCTTGGTGATGATGGCCAGCATGATCTTTTCACCCTTGGTGGGGTAAGGATTCTTCCTGTGCTCATACAGCCATGTTTTCAGGGTACTAGTGGTCTCCCTGGTTGCATTTTTCCGCCTGGCAGAGCCTGTGAAATCCACCGCTCCAAACCTTCCAACAGATAATAAATATTTGAGAGACTTTATCAAGCTTATTCTCACTGAACTGGAAGAGAAAGCCCAGGAGCCCATGCAATGTCTAGAAGGTAAACACAGGCTTAGAACTGCTCTGGAGGATGAATTTTAGCATTGTGTTTTCTATTCAAATGACTTTTACAGAAATCCCAGACATTTCTCAAAATAAAAGCATATGCTGCTTGTGAAAGTTTATAGAACACTTGATCTAAATTATTATCATGAGCCAAATATAATATAGTCTTACCTAAAGGCTGCTCTTAATGTATGTTTATCTATCTATATTTTCTCTTTGTGTCTGCCTGCCTATCTATCTATCTATCTATCTATCTATCTATCTATCTATCTATCTATCTATCTATCTATCTATCTATCGTGTCTCTATTTCTATCTATTTATCTATCTATCTATCTATCATGTCTCTATTTCTATCTATCGATCTATCTATCTATCTATCTATCTATCTATCTATCTATCTATCTATCTATCATCTATCTATCTATCTATCTATCTATCTATCTATCTATCTATCTATCTATCTATCTATCTATCTATCTATCTATCTATCATGTCTCTATTTCTATCTATCTATCTATCTATCTATCTATCTATCTATCTATCTATCTATCTATCTATCTATCTATCTATCTATCATGTCTCTATTTCTATCTATCGATCGATCTATCTATCTATCATCTATCTATCTATCTATCTATCTATCTATCTATCTATCTATCTATCTATCTATCTATCTATAATTTCTCTATATCTATCTATCTATCTATCTATCTATCTATCTATCTATATATATATCTAATCTATCTATCTATTGATCTATAATTTCTCTATATCTATCTATCTATTCTTCTATCTATCTATCTATCTATCTATCTATCTATCTATCTATCTATCTATCTATCATCTATCTATCTATCTATCTATCTATCTATCTATCTATCTATCTATCTATCTATCTATCATCTATCTATCTATCTATCTATCTATCTATATCTATCTATCTATCTATCATGTCTCTATTTCTATCTATTTATCTATCTATCTATCTATCTATCTATCTATCTATCTATCTATCTATCTATCTATCTATCTATCATGTCTCTATTTCTATCTATCGATCTATCTATCTATCTATCTATCTATCTATCTATCTATCTATCTATCTATCATCTATCTATCTATCTATCTATCTATCTATCTATCTATCTATCTATCTATCTATCTATCATCTATCTATCTATCTATCTATCTATCTATCATCTAATCTATCTATCTATCTATCTATCATTTCTCTATATCTATCTATCTATCTATCTATCTATCTATCTATCTATCATCTATCTATTTATCATCTATCTATCATCTATCTATCTATCTATCTATCTATCTATCTATCTATCTATCTATCTATCTATCATCTATCTTTCTATCATCTATCTATCTATCTATCTATCTATCTATCTATCTATCTATCTATCTATCTATCTATCTATCTATCTATCTATCTATCTATCATCTATCTGTTTTTCTCAAGAGTACCCTGCAATAGATTCTACAGAAGACACATGTCTGTGTGAGATAAAGATACAATTGAAATATATTTCTATTGAAACTGTCAATCTAATATAAATTAAAAAATCGTATCTACAAAAAGGAAGATTTAAGTACAATTGCTCAGATTTAGGAAGATCAGGATAATCTTAAAAAGTTAAGCATATCCAAATTTAAATAAAATAGGTAATACTGAACGAATGAGAATCTTACATTTTTTTCTGTGTCTATATATAGTACTTACGTTTCTATCTGTGTGAGTATACATACACAAACACACACCTATATACATAATCAAATCAGTGTTTGTAGGAAGTTACAAACTATAGAGAACACAGTACATGTTCATAGCTCCTATTGATCAGATTTCAACAAATGTCTCCATATGTACAAGTTTCATATTAATGAGATTAGGCAGTGTCTCGTGGGTATATTTCCTATTTGCACAACAGTACTTTACAATTTTCCAGGAATCCCTATATATGTTCCCTATATATATTCCCTATGATATAGCAATGCACCCCTTGTAGCTAAAACCATATAGCTAACAGAAACTACAGAAAAATGTTTCTGAGCTGCATCAGTGTAAACTTCATGTATTAATTGTTGTGACAAAAATAAATTTGCAAGGAATAAGATTTTACTTAGTTTTAAGATTCCCATGTATCCATTGTCCATAGAAAACCTGTTAATCACAACATATTTATTCATGTTTATTCCAAAATGTGTATAAAAAAGCACTATACACTTGAGCATGATGTGGTCTGCACATGTAGACCAACAAACTTAGGCGGAAATTTGCTCCAGCAATTTTTTTTACATCTATATAAATATTTAATGTGTTTATGTATATGAGTTCAAAAGTGAGGACACTGCTTATTTTAAATTATTATTCTGCCCCCTCTTGAATTCAAAACACAATAGTGCAATCTATTAAAAACGTCATTTTAAATATCTCACTTTTTAAATCTGAAATATTTATTCTGGTTGTGGATACTTTAAAAAAAAACTGTATGTGATTGTTATATATAAAATCTCAAGTAAACTGTGATACCACATTACTATGTATTTACTTTGTTGCAGCTTAATCTATTACAGCACAATTTAACTATTTCAATATAATTAGCAACAGCCTTTAACTTTAATTATCAATGTTGGTGGTTTAATTGAAGCCTTAATGGTTAAGGATATAATGTTTTGCATTCCTATTACAGCTGGTAGACCTGGCAAGGACTTGTCAAAGCACTGACAATTGCAGATGCCTTTAGAAATCAGCTTTAGATAAACTCCTCCTCATAACTATAAGGTTTCCTGTAATGCTTAGTCTGTTATGAAACTATGGCCCATCAATTAAAGGTAGCTTTAATGCAGGTGTAAAAAGAAAGAAAGAACTCAAAATCAACAACATTTTGAATTTTTGCTCCTTGATTATTTTCAGACATATTCTCCTAGATTGTATCATTAAGCAGATAGCTTAGTGTTAATTATTGGTTACAGAGCTTGCAGTCAATTTTATTTAATGCTTCTCCTTTCAGTGTTATTTATTTATTTATTTATTTATTTAAAATCTTCATTGCTACAAAAAAGCTTATAGCACTATTTATTTTCTGCAATATTTTTTGCTATGTTGTATTACCAGCCAACTTGTTTCTATAAGCACAAAAGTACTAGGTACAATGTACTATGGATACTTTAAATATTCTTTCTTGCTACTAAAAAATTCTGTCTCGATCTTTAGATTTATGCACTTTCATCCACTCTTCCTAAATGTTAGTTCTGATTTCTATGATTTTGCTGCATTTTTATTTGATAGCTAAATGGGACTTGCTAGGTTTATATGATAACACTCATTCCCATCTTGTGTACTTGCTTGGGAATTCCTCAGATAAAACATTAGTCCCTTGGAAATGATGGGTTTTGAAGTCTGCCACAACATCACAGACAGTACATTAGTAATTCCTGCTGATCAAAAAGTATGTTACCTGTCGTATTGGTACTGCCCCAAGGAATGATCATATGGGTAGAATGCAGCCGGCTGAGCTATCCCATGGTGCAAAGAGCTGGTTCCATCCTTCATTTCATACTGGGGGGTCTGTCAGGGGGAGACAACGGCAGCCTTCAAACCAAAGCTAAAAATGTTACCTGTTAGACAATCCAACCCATACAAACATCACACACACTAAGCTGGAATAGATCACCAAAGATTTTTTTTTGTTATAAAATGATAATTCAAGCATCATCAATAATTCACACCCACAAAAAAGAAATTGTTTCTGTCTGTATCTATGTCAGTCATCTATACAAATGTCACATTGTTTAAACAATACATCTTCTAATATAAAACTATGTACCACAACCTGAGCTTATTTATTGTTTGTACTATGAATTTAAAGGTGCATTTTCTATACCTTTACATTGTTTTACAGGTATTTCTACTCACCAGGCTGGAGTAGAGTGTAGGCGGTTCAGTGTTGTAGGGTAGGTAACTGGCATAACTTGAACTGCTAGAAGCATAAGGTGGGCTATACACTCCCAGGGCCGCATTGAGATCAGTTCGGGTGCTGACCAGCAACCTGTTCTCATATGATGGACAGCAGATGGCCGGCGTTTGGCCAGTGGCAGTAGGAACATCAGACAGAGATCTGGGTGCAGAATCATAGCATGTGCTATGATTTGTAGTGACCAAAAACTACAGGCATGAGAAAACAATGTCATTTAAAGCTCACTGGAAAGCATTTCAGTAGTGTTTCTCAGAAGAACAAAACATATAACATAGTGTATATTAACAAATAAATGTAGTCAACTCAAGTGCCACACGTCTAATACAAACTGCAAACTACTTATACACACATTATCTTTTCTCATGTTTATCAATAATTATCATTCATCGGTCTTAGTCTATCTATTATACCAGGTATTTATAAGTTACACATTTATATTATGAGAAGAACCATTTAAATACTCTATAGGTTTAGCAGGAAGATCTTTAATGTTAAAATCATAAGTCAATAAACTAAATAGCCTTATACAGTAACATTTTAGATGCCTGTGATAAAAACATAGATTACAGTTTTGAAAGAAATATTTCAGTAAATAAACAAAAAGCTATCTATTTTTTACATCTGATGTGATGGTCTTGAGCAGCAAAGAGTTAATTTAAAATGAAATACATTAGTGCAGGTGTAAAAAAATGGTTACAGTTAGTGCTGCAGAATATTCTATATGCAGATAAAAGTATTTGCCAATAACTATCTGGATAATGTGGATCTAAATGCAAGGAAAGGTGCACAAACTGTTAAAGAGGTGTGTGCTACATAGCACTTACCTGAGAGTTGCTGCTGTACGGATATCCAAACTGAGAGAACGACATCTCTTTTCCTGATTGTTTTTTTTTATTTATTTTTTACCATAGACGATAATTCTCAACTAAATAATTTGAAACCAAACCTGATTTAAATGCAAGTCTCAAGTATGGCCTTAAAAATCCCCAAAAAACTTAATTATATATGATGATACTTAACTATTAGAGCATCTTCAGCCTGCAGGATAATGTTATAAGGCAGCCAACTCCCTGTTAAGAACTCAGGGAATATTCAGCAAAAGAGAAGGGAAGATAAAAAAAAAAAAAGAAATAAAAAAAGAGGAAGAACAAATCTTGCAAGATAGGAAGACAGCTTGTTGTATTATTTGCTTGTCTGTATTCTTTTGCATCCATCCAAGGAAGACTGGATGACGTCACAATAATCCCCAAGCCCAGGACAGCTAGGATATAATAATGTCTTTGCCAATCATACTCCGCATCTGATATTCTAAGATAACCCGATGCACATTTGTTTCATGTTGATTAACCATTTACAACCCTGTACGGTGTGTAATACAAAGTAGTTTATTTTGGCAATGAAGGTGTTAAAGCAAAGCCACAGTTGTATAACATTTTATTTTAAAGAACACATTTCATTACAAAAGATATTTTTTCTTACAATTATATTTAGACTTTTTTTTAATATTGTTTAATAATGCATCCTATGTTTTATTAATGTTTTTTTTTAATATTGAATTCAGCAAAATTATATTTCTTTAATGCGAAATAAAGAATGTGGTATAACTATTTCTTGCAGTACAAATATAAAGCTTTGTATGATTTTGTTTTATTCTTATTTTTATGTGTATTCATTTTCAAATAATTTAATTTCATTTTAGATAAAGTTTATATATTGCAGAAAGCAAACAGATTTTGAAACTAGTAATTGTATCCCTTCAATTAAATATTGAATTATGGTTTATTTAATTTAGGAGTTCATAATGTACCTAGATCATATTTGAAATGTCATTATCAATCGGCAATAAACTATATATATTTTTTATTATTATTAAGTTTCTATATCATTGGTCCATTAATATATTTTACAATTAATGGCAGATAATTTAATCATTATGCTAGCAAGCAATGCAATGTTAATATAAACACTGACATCAGAACAAATTGTTATTACCACATTTATTCAGTGAGATTAATCAGTCGTAATGATGTAACAATAAAAAGTGTCACTCATAATAATGTGTCTGTGTGGATCCCTAAATGACCGAGTGCAGAAACTCTTATAATTCCAATAAGCACAAGTGAGCTATGGTGTCAGTTTGAAAAACCCAAGGGATACATTGTTGTAACATCCCAACTCAGTAAAAACCAACAATATAATCACTAAACAGATCCCAAAGGCTCTTTTGGAGCTATGACATCTTCACTTTGGCCAAAGGGGGTTGGCTACCTAATTAACGAGCACATCTTATCCATTTTTCTCTATTAGGCTCAGAAATAGCCCCAGCAGGACACACTTGCAAAGACTTTGGCAGGTCAATGGTAGAGTGATTGATGAGTGCCGGGAGACCAATCCACACATTACCACCACTAGGTAATTGCATCAATTAAGAAATGGAAATACCCTTGTTTCATGCAACTTAAACATTGCAGATATGCCGTTGAGGGGGGATCCTGCAGAAAGGGGGAGGGGAAATAGCATTCTCACTCCATTAAAGCTTCTGTTTCCTGTTACAATTAAATAGGAGTATTAAATTGATTTTTTTTTCTACCTTCAATTCATCAAAGACTTTTTTTTATGCAGCTTGTCACTAACATAAAATCTATTTTCGTCTTCTCTTTTTTTTATATTATAAAAATTAAAACCCTGTCACTACTAGAAGTGTATTGTGATATTGACACCTAAAAGAGAAGTATGGAGTTCTGTTTAAAATTAAAGGGCCACTAAACCTAAAATCTTTCTTTCATGATTCAGATAGGACATACAAAATTAAACAACATTACAATTTACTTCTATTATTTATTTTGCTTCATTTTTTAGATATCCTTATTTGAAGAAAAAGCAATGCACATGGGTGAGCCAATCACATGAGGCTTCTATGTGCAGCAACCAATCAGCAGCTACTGAGCATATCTAGATATGCTATTCAGCAAAGAATATCAAGAGAATAAAACAAATTTGATAATAGAAGTAAATTAGAAAGATGCTTAAAATTGCATTCTCTTTCTAAATCATGAAAGAAAAAATGTGGGTTTCATGTCCCTTTAACTATTATCTATTTTGACTTGTACACAACATTATTTGGGGGTATTTGAACATTTTCTAAGGAAAGCACAAAAAATAGCCACTAATAACAATAATACATTTTTTTTTATAATGATGTATTTTTTTTAAGAATGCTAAAAAGTAAAATGCTGAAAGAAGCATCAATATTTTAGATTTTCTTCTTTTAAAGAATTTACGGATTGACAACATGCATTGCAGCTATGTGAAAAATCATTATTTTCACAAACACTTTTTTTAAAATATATGTTTTGTTTTATTCCACTAAATTGAATTTATCAAAAAAGCTTTAAATTAGACTTTTTATGCAATTTTGTTTCCAGAATTCACTTAGAGATTTTGTGAAATATTTTGTGTTCCATTAACAGAAACTATAAATATTTTAATCCATTTAAAACCAAGGAAAATTACCCTATAAAGTTGGCTTTTTGTGCTTGTCGGGTTGTGCTCGTATTACAAGTTGAAAGTAAACTGTTTTTGCTTGCATGCTAACCCGATGAGCGCAAAAAACGAACTTAGAATATCTTGTGCGCATTCACGTATTCCCCCAAAGAAGACAATGGAAAGAAAAGATACAAATACCCTATTCGTTTGCAAACCCAATCGCATATTCTCATGTGCACTAACCCGACATGAAAATATGAATATTTTCCATTCCAATGTTCTTCACATTGAATAATATGTTATATATATTCATTGATACATATTTCTATATATATATGATTTTTTTTGGTACAATAAATATTTGTACCTCCTTATATAGATGATTATATATATATATATACATATATATATATATATATATTTATATTTAAAAATACTTAGAACATATTCTGCTCTGTGCAGAATATTGGAATGTGAAATAAATACAATAAATACACAGTCTAATACTTTATTAAAAATGAATATTGCATACATATGATTTTACATATTTTCCTCTACTTAACTGCAAAGGACTCTAATACACACATATATATATATATATATATATATATATATATATATATATATATATATATATATATATATATATATATATATCTATATGAAAGACAAAGAGGGGAGTTATTAACCAACACATTATAGGTAAGAATACAACTACAGGTGATACGTTTTCACTTGCAGTAAAGGAACATTTATATTCATTTTAACGAAAACTAATGTAAATTTTACCAAATATTCAGTATGTGTTTCATTTTAATCAAAAAGAATAACGAATAGTACAACTACCGAATATTCTTAAAAACACATTTTTCAGAATATTCTCTACAAATTATTATTCTAAATCAAATTATTCGATGCTGCATATGTCTACTTTTCAAAAACAACCCCTCTCCGCAGAAGGGATTCCTCTTGCTGCCAACTCAAACTGTCATATAAGGTGAAAGAGCAACTTGAGATTCCTCAAAATAGATATCATTACCCACATCAGACAGGTGTACCCCATTCTGTCAATAAAGATGCCTTACATCTCCCAAAATCCGCTCATGCCTAATTATGAATCCTCAAGCCACCTCCATGGCTCCCCCAACTCTTTGTTAATGTGCTTTTGAATTCTATAAGCAGCAGTATGTAAAACCAGGTACCTCCAAGACCTGCTAGCAACCATAGAAGACCAACCCAACTGAACACCGGGAATCCTAAAGCTCCCCCCCAAAGGTCAGACTTCATAACATTAATGAGATCAAGGACAGGATCAGTACCCACAACATTGCCCACCAAGTGAAGAATAACAACATGAGGTTTGCCCTATCTGTGCAGCGCGTCCTCAATGACTTGGGGAAGGTCGCTCCACCTCATGCTCCTCCTTCCTAACCAGCAAAAAGAGGCCTGAGCCGGAGTGAATCCAAGGTTCTGCCCACCCGGCTCGCCAATGCCCTGATGGACGAACAATGGATATAGGAATGACCTACTACCCACACCCTAATGGGGCCCCTATGAGTATCTTAAAGAAAAAAACAAACAAACTAAACATTAAGCACACAGTGGCGACTAGTACTAACCTGGTAAAGTCCAAACCTACGCCGTAAAACTATTGGGTAGGATGAATATATCTCTTATAGCAGTTATACCTCCATCTGCCTAAGCCCCGAATCTCAATTACAAATCTACCCTGCACTGCCACTGTAGTCGCCTCCTCTATGTGGAACAAATGCGGGGTGAAAGTGGCCGGGCTGAGCCTAGCCGCCTGCACAACAAGGTCCTGTACTTTCTGTAACTGGTACATTGCAAGGGAAGTCCCATCTTCGTGCACCAAATATTGCTCTGTGCACCCCGGCCTTGTCTGAACAAAATTGTGAATAATACCCACAGGGCAAAACTCCCCAAGAGTCCAAGCTAGGATGGAGATCCAAGCTCCTCTTCCCAGATGGTCCATTTTAGACCTGGGCACAAACAACATATGTGCCCCATCCACTGAATGGACATGTGACTTCTGAATTCCCACCCAACAGACACCATAGAGAGACAAACTCCCCAATATGCAGTGCTCTGAAAAAGGCAAGTGCAAAAGCAGCCCTGAACATTGCAACCTCATATCCAGACAAACACATTGACAGCAAAACCTCCAACAGCCTAGCCAACCTATGTTCTGTCACTGGATCAATAATGTCTGAGACCACTGGCTCAGTCTGGCCCAAACTCCAAAGGATTTGCCATTATAAGAAATCCTGAGTAGGATCTCTCATACCCTGTAACTTGAAAAAATATGCCACCGCCGCTAACCGAGACTGAACTACGTTGTTCTTGCAACTTCTAGCCCTTAGCAGTGCTAACCAATATAGTAATAGCTTACATGGCTCTGGTGAGCATCCACCATTTGCACCTCAGGTCCATTCGTACCAGAATTGATCTTATGCCTTCCCCAACTAAGGGTAGGGTGGGGGGCACTGACCAAAATCTGCCAGAAGAAAGATGGACAAGCAAACCCATCAGAGGCTGCTATTGGAGCTAGTTAACAAAATAGCCCCCATTGAACTCTAGACAGGGCATCCGCTAGCGCATTATTTTCCCCTGGAACATGCCGCACTACTAACTGCACATTGGCACGCATGCATTCTGAAACTAGGTAATGCAGGCAACAAACTACTTGCTTGAAAAATGAGGACAACCTGTTAATGGAGTGCACTACACTAAGGTTGTCTATCCAAAACACCACCAAACTATTTGCAAACTGGCTGTTCCACAATGCAACTTCCCCAGAATCGGAAATATCTGCATTAAAGTAAGGTTGTGCACAAACCCCAAGGAGATCCACAAGCACTGAAAGTATGCACCATAGCCATGCAAGCCTGCCACATCTGTAAATAGATGCAAAACCTGGTTGGGTAGGGGCTCCAACCTCCAAATCTGTACTAGCAGATCAGCCCTCATCTCTTTGGTAAGCTTGCACCAAAGCCCTCACCTTGCTGCACCACCTAAAAGTTCCTCCAACCATCGATTAAAGACTCTGCCCATGGGAATTATCCTGCAGGAGAAGTTGAGCAGACTGCACATCCCACATGGAAAGTGAAGAGGCTGATACAGCTGCAGATACCATAGCTAGTAACTTCTGTACTTTATCATCTGGTAAGCAGCATACCGCTGCCTCAGAGTCAATCTGAATGCCTAAATAAGTCAAGCAAGCACAAGGCCCTTGAGTCTTCTCTTCAGCTAAGCTGACCCCAAATTGAGTCATAAGGAAACACATGATTCCCATGAGATCCGGAAAATCCTGAGAACCTGCTGTGCCCACCAGGAGAAAATCATTGAGGTAGTGAGCTACCCCTCTGATTCCTGCCTCATGACAGGCCAGTGCAAGAACGTACTTAACATTTTGAAGAAAGCGCAAGAAACCGAACACCCCATGTGCAAGCAGTGATCGATAAAAAAAGCATCGTTAAACTTCATACCCATAAGTTAAATCAGTCAGAATGTATGGGCAGAAGCCTGAAATCAGACTCAATATCAAGTTTTGCCATAAGAGCCCCATGCCTGGCCATGCAAACTAACTTGAGGGTTTCATCAAACGACTGGTACCGAACAGAACTCAAAGCTGGATCAATAGCGTCATTGGCAGATCTGCCTTTTAGATAAGGCATGCTGAATGAGGCGGGACTTACCCATTTACTTCTTCAACACTACCCCCAGAGGGGATACCACCAAATCAGGAAAAGGAGGTTCCAAGAAAAGACCTAAAATTCTTCCTAGCGTCAACTCTTTATTCAACTTGTCCTTCATTAATTTAGGAAAATTGTTAGCAGATTTCAAATTCCTATGACATGAAGCCCCCACGACAGCTCCCTTAATTGGGATAACAAACCCTTGAGTCAACCAAACTCTCCTAGGATACGATGCGAGCCACAACCTAATTGCGTTCACCCTCAGCAGAATGGGCGCCCCTTAGTCTAAACTGCTCCTTTAGGTGAAGGTTTACTGCCCGCTACATCCCATCAGTGTGCACAGTCATCTCCCAGATGGGATCCACTACAGTACATGCAAACGTGGCAAAATGAACATGCGCTCCCTCTGTCACATTGCTTATATTGAAACTCCAGCATTCCAGGCCACTCCACCTCGAGCCTGGGCAGGCATTAGCATTAGTGGACTTTTGCTGCACTGCAGGAGAAGGGAATCTCTCTCATCCCAGGCGTGCCCACAGGTGCATGGCGGTGGGGCCAAAGGACAAAAGAGGGTTCCCCTTCATCTTGCAGAAACTGTAGTCCTGCCAAGCTCCCTCCCTATAACGCTTATGGATCCAATGAATTATCTTTATATACTTCAAAATAGCTAGCGCTTGGTCAGGTATATGCTCCAAATAGCAGGAGGCCAGCACCCGAAAACACCCCTGCCATTTGTCAAAGGTGTACGGGCATTTGACCTTCTTAGGACCAGTGCTGTCTTTACTCTGCTCCTTTGATTTAAAAGCCTCATTAGAGAGCTAAAATATGTTCATGTACTTAGCTTCCCTGATCTTAAGCACAGGGGAAAGCAATAGCTGGCAAAGTGCCACCCCACTCCTTGTTACTGTGTTTCAGTTCTTTTGCAGAGGTGGCTATGATCTAACCTGCACTTCTAAGCCTTCTCTTGAAAAGTTTTTAGGTTTAGGGCTAATACTCATTTGTCTACTTCATCTCCTGATGAAAAGTATCCCAAATATTGGTTTGGATATATGGTGCAAATCCCTCCACTTCCATCATTTTTAATATATTTTAATATAGCATATATAGTACTAAACGGCAGGGCCACTAGAAATTTTGGGGCCCCTGACTTAACCATTGATCAGGGCCCCCCCCCCACCCTTTGACATGTGCAATTTTTGACCAAGTGACTAAAACGTATATGCACTTTATTCTTAAGTGTCTATTTAAGCTTGGAAATGATGTAAAGGTAGTAATATACAAACACACAGACACACTCATACACTGAAACACACACACACACCCATAAGGATTCACATATAGACACTCTAGCAGACACGCAAAGAAAAACACTCAGACACAGACACCCAAACAGACACTCAGCACTTGTTTACATTGACCTGACAAGTAATGAGGTAGACTACAGTTTCTGATTATCTTTTTGTAAAGAAAGATGCCAACAAAATGATGACAACAGCATGCAGTGGCTGAAAGGAAGGGCCCTGAACTGCCTAAACAATAATTTAAAGGTTAAATGGTGGATTGGTGACTTCCGTAAAGGTCTCATTAGTCTCAAAGTCTGTAGAAAGATGTGAATAATCAGTAGTATGGTCAAAATGTCCTAAAAAGGAACAGACAACTGCAGAAATTAAGAGATCACTTTTAAAGAATCATATTTGTAAATGTGTAGAGAAAAATAATTCTGTGAATTCAAAATTGTACATTAATGATCTGGGTAGATGGCTAGATGAAGAAAAGTTATTTTAAAAGGTTGACATTTGTTTGTTTGTTTTCCCCCCATTTTCCACAACCAAGAGCACCACTTCAAATATAGTGTACAAATGTTCTCATCTGTCAGCTGTACTCATGGATTTTGAATATGCTGTACTCTATATGGTCTTGGTGAAATCATAAGCTGTGGTACTCATACTATTAGAGCTGGTAAATGCAGGATTTAGGCTTGTTAGTATGTATTTCAAAATTAAGTCAGCTGTAGTGTAAACTGAACAGTTTTAAGTTAGCCTGTCTCATTTCAAACATTGAGCAATCTTAGTCTGAGAGTATAACATTTTATGCAGATGTAAAAATATTAGATAAAATGTCTCCTTGCATCTGGAAAGTCCTTGCATAAAGGGGCAGTAAACTGGAAGGTTTATACATATATATATATATATATATATATATATATATATATATATATATATCTGCCAAAAGGGCACCTACCATTTGTTTATTGAGGAGGAAACATTTCTGCATGGTTTTAAACATAGAATGTTGACTGCATTGTCAAATAATCATAAATACACTACTGCTAAAAAAAATGTTTTTATGGACCCCTGGCCCCACCATACAACTACTACCACACCGAAGTTACAATTAAAAATTGCACAAAGAAATAAAAAACACTTAAATAAGTCCTACCTCCTCTGCAAATGAAAGTGATCTGCCGACTGAGTCAGGCACACACTCTACAAACAAAGTGCCAAGTCTGTCTCACCCTGTGCATAGTGGTTTAGTACACACTCAGAAATCCTCTAAAATGCTAATACTTTACTCCTTGTAATAACATTTCCCATGCTCAATTAGCACTCTGCTGTAGTACCCACTGGTGGCTGCCAAAATGTAAAAAAAAAAATATTTTTTTTTTAGTTCTTGCCTCATGGGGCCCCCCTGGCCCATTGGGCCCCTGACAGGAGTCACCCCTGTCACCCCCTGATGGCGGCCCTGCTAAACGGTAACCAAAAGATTCAGTTAAGGGACCATTTTCACATCTCTAGTGGGCAACACTGTAGCAATGCTTCAACTTGTGACAATTTTGTAGAATACTTTGACGCTGTGTCAATAGTGTGAGGCCACACTGTGACTTTTTTTTACGTATATATACCACCATATCCTGTTGCTGCTCTGCTTCCCTGTATGCCCTGCGACCCCTGTGTGTAGTGCTTCTGCAACTTACTACCATGTACTGCTGCCCCAGTACTGCCTTAGGTGCCTGTCTGCCTATTTGTGCTGCTATCTATTTGTGGCTCTGCTGTCCTACATGTCCTGCTGTTCCTCTGTTGATCTACAGTAGGTGCCTGTCTGCCCTGTTTTGCTGCTATCCAGCTGCTCCTCAGCTGCGCTACATTTCCTACTGCTCCTCTGCTGATCTAGGTGCCTGTCTGCTCATTTTTGCTGCTGTTTAGCTGCTCCTCTTATGCCCTGTAGGAAATTATAGGAAATTATTTTTGTTTACAAATAAGTGCCAGATTACGAGTGGAGTGAAAAATTGCGGCTTCACAAGCTCGATATTTGCACTCCACTCATAATACCAGTGCAAGCAAATCTGCGCTGGTATTTGAAGTTGAGCGCAATATGAACGTGTGAAAGCTTTGCGCTCACAAGAGCGTACTTCCATAGACTCCAATGGAAACCTCATTCTCACGCCGATAGTCACGGCAGAGAAACTAGCACAGCAAAGGGGGTGAGTCACACATTGATGGGCAGAGGGGCACTGTTTTTGGGGGAGTTGCTACAGTACTGACACTGAATCGTAAAGTTACTGAGGCTGACTTCGCCCACTGGCACATCAAGACCACAGGGGGATACTTTCAAGTGTGCGGTCACTGAGAGCTCTGTTGCTTCATGTTTACTCTGCCTGGACACTACATGATAGCCAACACTGATGTTATTTACCAAAGGTTAGTAGACTGATTGCATTCAGTCACTTTATTTACTTATCAAACACAGTATATGGTGGAGAATAACCTTAACAAAGTAACAGTACATATTAAAATTTGTCACTTTCCCCTAATTATGGGTTTCCTGGCTGCTAATTATCAGTGTGTAAGTAAGTGTAGCTTTTATTTTTTTGTGACACCTTGCGTGAGATAAGTATTATTTATACCCTTTGTTGTTCACTCACTAAAAGAAACTTCCCTTGATACAAGTTTCAGTTTTGTCACTGGGATGAATGGACTAACAACACTTTGTCTGCCTGAGTTTCCATCACTTCAGGAGCCTGATACACTCAGCAGGCTGTTACCCACAGGTATGCTCTACAGACCCTGTCCATTGTAGTAGGGTTAAAGGTTGCTGGAGTCTCCCTGTTAAAAAAATAGTCAGACAGCATAGTAACTGATTGGATGGCAGAAAGCATGGAACCATTTGCTCACATGATGCAGCTCTGGTTACCTATCTTTGGTTCTAATCCTCCATTGGAAGGACTGGAATTGGAGTATAAACACACAATAATTCAGTATGCCTCACAACCATGGCTAAACCCAAGAATGGGGCTTCTTGTGATTGCAGAGATGATGGAGATAACTCCAATGTTCCAGGACTGCTCTGGGCAGCTATTTCTTATAACACAGATTTTTAAAGCTCAGACCACTCTCAATTCTGGCATATTTTGGCCGAGAGGGAAGATAAAATAGGCGACATTGAACACTCTGATTGGTAAGACATGCTGGTGGAACTGGCTGAACAAGAGGGGAATATCAAGATATCAAGATTGCATAGAAGAGGCTACTGCAGAAGGCAACAAAATTGAACCACCCAGAGGAAGTGGAATATGTAATTGGAGAGAAAGTTTCTAAGTGTAGCAGTCCCTTACATCAGTCCTCCAAGTCAGAGGATGAAGAACACTGAAGTTCACCCATCCAATTATATAAATCCCAAGAGTTATACAACAAGGGACTGTAATTGTATGTGAAAGAACTAGTGATCACCATTACATCTAAGGTACCCACTGCCTCAAACTTTGAAACACAAATGTTAGAAAATGTGCAATATGTAAATAACACTGCTCAACAATGAAAATGTTTCTGACTTGAAAATACTTTTAATTGAGTTCAGAATGCGAAAAACAAATATCACATTTAAATCTCTAAGGCCTAGATTTAGAGTTTGGCGGTAGCCGTGAAAACCAGCGTAAGAGGCTCCTAACACTAGTTTTAGGCTACCGCCGGTATTTGGAGTCAGTCAGGAAAGGGTCTAACGCTCACTTTTCAGCCGCGACTTTTCCATACCGCAGATCCCCTTACGTCAATTGCGTATCCTATCTTTTCAATGGGATCTTTCTAACTCCGGTATTTATAGTCGTGTCTGAAGTGAGCGTTAGAAATCTAACGACAAAACTCCAGCCGCAGAAAAAAGTCAGTAGTTAAGAGCTTTCTGGGCTAACGCCGGTTTATAAAGCTCTTAACTACTGTGCTCTAAAGTACACTAACACCCATAAACTACCTATGTACCCCTAAACCGAGGTCCCCCCACATCGCCGCCACTCGATTACATTTTTTTAACCCCTAATCTGCCGACCGCCACCTACGTTATACTTATGTACCCCTAATCTGCTGCCCCTAACACCGCCGACCCCTATATTATATTTATTAACCCCTAACCTGCCCCCCACAACTTCGCCGCCAGATACCTACAATAATTAACCCCTTATCTGCCGACCGCCACCTACGTTATACTTATGTACCCCTAATCTGCTGCCCCTAACACCGCCGACCCCTATATTATATGTATTAACCCCTAATCTGCCCCCTTCAACGTCGCCTCCACCTGCCTACACTTATTAACCCCTAATCTGCCGAGCGGACCACACCGCTACTATAATAAAGTTATTAACCCCTAATCCGCCTCACTCCCACTTCAATAACCCTATAATAAATAGTATTAACCCCTAATCTGCCCTCCCTAACATTGCCGACACCTAACTTCAATTATTAACCCCTAATCTGCCGACCGAATCTCGCCGCTACTGTAATAAATGGATTAACCCCTAAAGCTAAGTCTAACCCTAACCCTAACACCCCCCTAAGTTAAATATAATTTAAATCTAACAAAATAAATTAACTCTTATTAAATAAATTATTCCTATTTAAAGCTAAATACTTACCTGTAAAATAAACCCTAATATAGCTACAATATAAATTATAATTATATTATAGCTATTTTAGGATTTATATTTATTTTACAGGTAACTTTGTATTTATTTTAACCAGGTACAATAGCTATTAAATAGTTAAGAACTATTTAATAGCTAAAATAGTTAAAATAATTACAAATTTACCTGTAAAATAAATCCTAACCTAAGTTACAATTAAACCTAACACTACACTATCAATAAATAAATTAAATAAAATACCTACAATTACCTACAATTAAACCTAACACTACACTATCAATAAATTAATTAAATACAATATCTACAAATAAATACAATTAAATAAACTAACTAAAGTACAAAAAATAAAAAAGAACTAAGTTACAAAAAATAAAAAAAATATTTACAAACATTAGAAAAATATTACAACAATTTTAAACTAATTACACCTACTCTAAGCCCCCTAATAAAATAACAAAGCCCCCCAAAATAAAAAAATGCCCTACCCTATTCTAAATTTCAAAAGTTCAAAGCTCTTTTACCTTAACAACCCTGAACAGGGCCCTTTGCGGGGCATGCCCCAAGAAATTCAGCTCTTTTGCCTGTAAAAAAACACATACAATACCCCCCCCAACATTACAACCCACCACCGACATACCCCTAATCTAACCCAAACCCCCCTTAAATAAACCTAACACTAAGCCCCTGAAGATCTTCCTACCTTGTCTTCACCTCACCGGGTATCACACCGATCCGTCCTGGCTCCGATATCTTCGTCCAACCCAAGCGGGGGCTAGACATCCATCATCCGACGGCTGAAGAAGGCCAGAAGAGGGTCCAAAGTCTTCATCCTATCCGGGAAGAAGGGTAGATCCGGACCGGCAACCATCTTCTTCCAAGCGGCATCTTCTATCTTCATCCGATGAGGACCGGCTCCATCGTGAAGACCTCCAGCACGGACCCATCTTCTTCCGACGACGTCCAACTGAAGAATGACGGTTCCTTTAAGGGACGTCATCCAAGATGGCGTCCCTCAAATTCCGATTGGCTGATAGGATTCTATCAGCCAATCGGAATTAAGGTAGGAAAATTCTGATTGGCTGATGGAATCAGCCAATAAGAAACAAGTTCAATCCGATTGGCTGATCCGATCAGCCAATCAGATTGAGCTCGCATTCTATTGGCTGTTCCGATCAGCCAATAGAATGCAAGCTCAATCTGATTGGCTGATCGGATCAGCCAATCGGAAAAATCGCAAAAGAGCTGAATTTCTTGGGGCATGCCCCGCAAAGGGCCCTGTTCAGGGCTGGTAAGGTAAAAGAGCTTTGAACTTTTGTAATTTAGAATAGGGTAGGGCATTTTTTTATTTTGGGGGGCTTTGTTATTTTATTAGGGGGCTTAGAGTAGGTGTAATTAGTTTAAAATTGTTGTAATATTTTTCTAATGTTTGTAAATATTTTTTTTATTTTTGTAACTTAGTTCTTTTTTATTTTTTGTACTTTAGTTAGTTTATTTAATTGATATTGTATTTAATTAATTTATTGATAGTGTAGTGTTAGGTTTAATTGTAGGTAATTGTAGGTATTTTATTTAATTTATTTATTGATAGTGTAGTGTTAGGTTTAATTGTAACTTAGGTTAGGATATATTTTACAGGTAATTTTGTAATTATTTTAACTATTTTAGCTTTTAAATAGTTCTTAACTTTAGATTTAAATTATATTTAACTTAGGGGGGTGTTAGTGTTAGGGTTAGACTTAGCTTTAGGGTTAATACATTTATTAGAATAGCGGTGAGCTCCAGTCGGCAGATTAGGGGTTAATGTTTGAAGTTAGGTGTCGGTGATGTTAGGGAGGAATAATCAGGAATGTTTCTGAGAGGGTGCCATTCACCCTCACCCTCGCGTTTGGTGTCGAGTATAAGGACATGATGACGTTTATGATACCGGGCCCGAATCCAAATCTTTGCACTGTCAATCGGATAAACCTCCAGCTGACCCGGTCAAACGCCTTCTCCGCATCTGTTGTTACCAGGACAAGAGGCAGTTTGTGTATATGGGCATAAGTTATCAGCTGTTGTACTTTAAGGGTGTTATCCCTGGCTTCCCATGCAGGAATAAATCCTACTTGATCAGCAGAGATGAGACCCGGGAGAAGTCTGTTCAATTGGGCGGCTACAACTTTTGCCAAGATCTTTACATCTGAGTTGAGCAAAGATATCGGCCTGAAATTTTCAGGCTTGTCAGGTGGTTTCCCAGGTTTAGGGATGACCGCAATGTAAGCTTCCAGCATGGTGCTGGGAAGCCTGGGAGTTTCAGACAAAGTTGCGAACAAGCTTGTAAGCTTTGGGGAAAGGATATCCAAGTACTTTTTTTAATACTTCAGTCCGAAGCCATCGGGCCCGGGGCTTTTGCCCGTCGGGAGGTCTTTAATGGCCCTCTGTACTTCCTCAAGTGTAATTGGCTGTTCCATGAGCTCTCTGTCAGCCTCTGAAATTTCCGGAAGGTCAGTGGACCGCAAATATTGAAGTGTGTCATCATCTGCTGTCTGATGTGCGGGAGGAGCCGCCTGCTCTCTGCCAGGGTTTGTCAGGTTGTAGAGTGATTCATAATAGCACCTGAAGGCTGCAGCGATTGAATCGCCATCTGCCCTTATGCCTCCACCTGCGTCCACTATGTGGTGTACATGGGCTTTTAGTTTTTTCCTGGCTATGGCTCTTGCCAGGAGTTTCCCAGGTTTGTCACCCTGTTCAAAGTAAAGCTGCTGCAATTTGAGAGCCTGTCTTTGATAGTCCTCCTGCAAAAATTGCAGGAGGTCCTTCCTAGCCGTGGTTTATCGTGCTAGCCCCAAGTCGTCTCGGGGGTGCTGTTTGTGATATTGCTCGGATGTTTTTACCTGCAGCAGCAATCTGTTATATTGCTCTTTCCGCATTTTGTTTAACCTCACTTTGCGTGTTATGAGGAGGCCTCTTATAGTGCACTTATGCGCTTCCCATATAACGGATTCGTCAATCCCATCAGTCGTGTTTAAGCTGAAGTATTCAGTCATGGATTTTCTCAATTCAGTGTTAAACACTGGGTCATCCAGAAGAGTGTCATCAAGTCTCCATATAAAGGGAGTGACAGGCTTGCTAGGCCATTGAATGGTACAGTTCACTGGTGCGTGGTCGGACCATGTGATCGCAGAAATTCTGCTAGTTTTAGTGATAATTAATCCAGTGGAATCTGTAAATAAATAGTCTATCCTGGAATATTTTCGATGAGGATGTGAATAGAAAGTAAAATTCTTGTCTGTTGGGTGATGTGTGCGCCAAATGTCGTGAATCTTTAATTCAGCCAATGTAGAGGACATGCGTTAAAGTGTTTTATGTGGGGCGCTGGAGAGACCGTTGGAGGTGTCAAGAACAGGATCCAAGGGAGCATTGAAGTCCCCACCAAGGTACAAAATGCCCATTTGCATTTCAAGTAGTTTGCGGGAGACTTTTTGAAGGAAGAGATGCTGCGAGGAGTTCGGGCAATATACATTGGCTAGTGTGATGGGCTTGTTAAACAAAGTGCCCGTAAGTATCAGAAATCTACCCTCAGGGTCTTTGTAACTTTGTGAGAGCTGGAAGGGAACCCCTGCACCAAAAAGTATCCCCACCCCATTTTTTTTTTTGGAGCTTGAGGCAAAGTATGCCACTGGGTATCGACGGTTATGCCAATTTGGTTCGTGAGCTATTGCAAAATGTGTTTCCTGTATGAGGACTATGTCCCCATTCATTCTCTGTAGGTCCCTCATAACTATGGCACGCTTGGAGGGACTATTAAGCCCCTTGGCATTAACAGTAATAAGTTCAATTGGTCGGGGTTTACCTCTATTAGTTTGAGACGCCATGGCCACCCTGTGTGTCCAATAGTGCGTCGTGGGAGAGAGAGAGGAGACGGCAATCCCAGGGAGGAAAGGGAGAAAAAAGATAGATAGAAGAGAGAAAGGCAAAGAGAAAGAGAGAGAGAGAGAAGGAGGGGGGAAGGGGAAAGAAAAAAAAAAGGGGGGGGGGAGGCCCCTCTCCCCTTTTCTTTTGGGGGGGAGGAGGGGTTTAGGGGGAAGGGGGGAAGGTACGGGAAAGGGGAAAGAAAGGGGTCAAGAAGGTTAGAGGGTGTAGGGGACGTGAAATAGGGGAGTCTTCTGTAAGAAGACTCAAACAACAGTGAATGTGTATCACTTAGTAAGAACTGAAAAACATAACCTTAAACATCAAATACAATCAGTAACAGTTCCTAAAACAAATAAATTCTGTCACAACTACTTCAAAAAAGCAGGGGTAGTTGTCCCTGTGCATATCGCTTGTGAACTTAATTAGATAACATTGTGCTTTGAAATCTGGTTGACCCTTTAGGTGAATTTGAAGGGATTAAAGTGCTTTCCTTATATCTAAATAACTTAGTTAGCAACATAATGTTACCACTCAGCTATACATCCTACTTCTCCAGGTTCCATACTATCTGGATCTAATTGGCTTTTAGTGTTGGTCATATGTTAACCCATGTGAAGGTGTTTACAGGTGTCCCCGTAGGTTATCTATTGCTAATCCTCTGACAACCTTAACGCTATATGTCCACCCTCCCACATATCCCACAAGCTCCCGTATCTCTGTGAAGAATCGGGACAGGATGTATAAGTGCTTATATCAATCAGGTGGGAGGGTAAATAGTACAGTGTAGCCTGCTCATGTCTTCGCCAACCACTCTAACATGGGGGTCCTGTTTATAAAAGCACATCCGTTCTTAAAATATCTAATGGGTGACCCTTTTGTGTATTCTACTGTAACTTGCTACATTAGTCCCTACCCTCTGCTATTGGGAGATGGGCATTAATGTAGTCATTGAATCAATAGGGATGCTAGATAAGAACAATATCGGTTAGCTTAGCTGTATATCGGGTTTTAACAACAGTAATAGTATTTCCGGTGATAGTGCCGGAATTAAACATTCCTATATTACTTTTGGTGCAATACTTTTGGTGAACATAAGTGTGGTAGTACAGATATTAATTTAAAATAACAACAATAAAACAGCATGTTATATACGATCTGATAGTTTCACAGAGGGGCATAGGGTCCTGCCCCTGGCAAAGTTCGTCAGGAACCAGTGCTGCCTGAGACCAACTGTAAATGTCCCAGAAAGTAGTTTGAAAAATAAAGGAGCAAAAGCAAAATCCATGACAATTTTTCTGGGTTCACCCACGGATCTGCTGGATTTCTTCCTGAATTATGGCATTCGGAGCTCTGCGAGCTGGTTCTTCCTGATGTGGCGGTTCAATTTCCAGTCCAAGTGCTTGGTTAAAGTTGGGGAGATCCCCCAGGCCTCGGAGGATGTGAGATGCATTATTTTTAGTTGCAATGAGGCAAGTGGGGAATCCCCACCTGTATGGGATCCCCTTCTCCTTCAGCACTGATGTGATGTATCGCATGTCTCTCCTCTTTTGCAGTGTAGTGGGACACAAGTCTGAGTATACTTGAACTTTTGTACCTCTAAAAGTGATTGGATGTCTGGTTCTAGCTACTTTGAGGACTTCTTCTTTGTCCCGAAAAGACAAAAATGTAATAATTATGTCCCTGGGTGGGACCCTATTTGGTGGTTTAGGGCGTAAAGCTCTGTGTGCTCGCTCTATTTGTACATCCTGTGCTGAGGCGTTATTTTTTAGATATCTGATAAATTCCAGTATATAAAGTGGTATTTCTGGGGGGTCAACTGATTCAGGTATACCCCAGAGGCGCAGATTGCTCCCTCTGCTCCTATTTACTAGGTCTTCTAAGCGGTCCATAAGGGAGTGAACCATGCCCTCCTGAGCCTGCTGTAAACTAGCTTGATGTTGTACATCGGAGCTAAGAGATTCCTGTTTCTCCTCTACCTGCGTGACACGGTGATCCATAGCTGCAATGTTCCTTTTAACCTCCCTGAACATACTTTTAAATTCATGCATCGCACATTTAATGTCCTCCTTGGATGATAGGTGTAATATATCTTCTTTTGCAAGATAGCTATGAGAGTTAGTGTTAGGCCTATGCTCATGGACCTGTGCATTCACTGAGGGCCCCTGAGAGTCCTGTATAGTTTTGTTAGGCGTTTGGGCAGAGTCTGATGGTATCAAAAAGTTCTCCATCATGGTAGGTTGTGTGCTTTTGGAAGGTTTAGGGTTTCTTTTGGTAGACATTGCAGGCAGAGAGACTATATATATATCTGTAAAGGTCCCTTTCTTTGCTCAGTATTGCACCTTTGTTGTGCATATCTTTATTATTTATATATCCTCAAATGTGGTTTGTGGTTGCGCACCTGGTATATCACTGAGGCCTAATTTTTTTTTTTTCTCTCTAAGAGGGCCTGTTTTTTTTTTTTATCCCCTGTTTGAGTCAAACTGCCTGTGCTTTGGGATCCCCTGTGTCTCTATCACCAGGTCTGTTATCTCTTGCTTTTGTGACCTAAGAGCTCTGTTAGCTAAAAGTTATTTGGCTAGATTGTGTAATGAGGGCCCGCTCGTGGGTAGTAGTATCAGTATCAGTATCAGTATGGAGGCCGCCTCCGGGACTCACCCTCACTCCTTGCTTGTGCTCCGATCAGTCACACTGAGCCCTTCTGATAGCCGTGTTCTGGATCGTGGAGGGTTATGCTCTGGTGTCGGCTCTTGTTGTGTGTATAGCCGCCTTCAGCGGCGGTATGCTGCGTACGTTGCTCTCCTCAATGTCTGAGCCACGTGGTCGCGGCCCTGCCGTCACGAACGGCAACACAATAATGCGGGTCCATATCCTCGGCTCTTCAGGTCCCCTGTATGTGCCGCCTTACTGTGGTCGCGGTTATGACTCCTCTGGAGTATGTATGCTGGGGTTCTATGCCATCCGACACCAGGCCCAGCAGACGTCCCAGCACTTGGGACCGCTTCTGTTTATGCTCCTCCAAGACTCACCGCATCTCTAAAGGGAAGGCATCTTGTGGTTCTTCCAAGTTCAGGGAGTCTTTCTTGATCCAGTGAATGGGTTTAGCAAGCTTGGGTCAACCAGGTTATTTGCGATATAGCACTAGGGACTACAGAGCTCTGTTAAAATGCAGCCATTACAGATCCTAGCTAGGCTTCGCCCCCGTTAGTGTACTTTTTAGCACTTTAGTTAAGAGTTTTATGCTACGGCGTTGTAGTGTAAAACTCTTAACTACTGACTTTAAAATACGGTACCAGTCTTGACAGGGTAGGGTCTACCGCTCACTTTTTGTCAGACTCGTAATACCGGTGCTATGCAAGTCCCATTGAAAAAAGAGGATACGCAATTTACGTAAGTGGATTTGCGGTATTTTCAAGTCTGGCCAAAAAAGTGAGCGGTACACCTGTACCTGCAGGACTCGTAATACCAGCGGGCGTTAAAAAGCAGCGTTAGGACCTCTTAACGCTACTTTTTAAGCCTAACGCACAACTCGTAATCTAGCCGTTTGTTTCTTAATTACTTGGATCCCAAAATCCAATATAATTATATACTAATCTACCCATATCAAATATTTGGGGTGTTTTCTCGGAAAATTACTTTCATAATATATAATATAAATAAAAGAAGCACATTTTATTGTATTCTTTCACTTAAAGAAAAAAAAGATAAGCATACTTTGCAATGTTTATTCAATTTATATTCTACGACAACGACTATTACTCATGCTGGCTGAGCTATTTTAAATGTCCTGGTTTTAAATTTGAAAAAAATGGTCACCTTATCATAACTGTAAACTTTATTAAGAATGCTGCAAACACACACACGATGCACTTCCTGACTATACCATTGTGCACATAACAGGTTGATATGGTTCATACCAACTGATATTCTCAGTATCAAACAGTAGTATCCAGAGTCAAATATTCCAAAGGAGCTGGGTCTGGAATTGGTGGGGGGCAGGACAGAAGCACTTTCTCCAAAACAGCAATTAACCACTTAAGGACCAGGAATTTTAGTTAAAAACTTCCCCAAAATACCAGAGCATTTTTAGCATTTTTTCCATCACTACATTTAAACAGAAATAGAGCCTTTTTTTATATATTTACCTATCAAAACTATATTTTTTTTAGTATTAAACCCAAAGTATTGATCGAGGCCCATTTTGGTATATTTCATGACACCATTTCACCGCCAAATGCGATCAAATAATAAACTCTTAACTTTTTCACAATTTTAGGTTTCTCACTGAAATTATTTACAAACAGCTTGTGCAATTATTGCACAAATGGTTGTAAATGCTTCTCTGGGATCCCCTTTGTTTAGAAATAGAAGACATATATGCTTTGGCATTGCTTTTTTGTAATTAGAAGGCCGCTAATAGCCGCTGCGCACCACACTTGTATTATGCCCAGTAGTGAAGGGGTTAATTAGGTAGCTTGTAGGGTAAATTTTAGCTTTAGTGTAGATATTAGCCTCCCACCTGACACATCCCACCACCTGATCCCTCCCTGACCCCCCTCAAACAGCTCTATTCCCTCCCCACGTTACAATTGTCACCACCATCTTAAGTACTGGCAGAAAGTCTGCCAGTATAAAAATAAAAGCCTTTTTTTTAAATATATTTGCTGCAGTGTAGGTCCCCCTTACCCCCCAACCTCTCTGATCCCCCCAAAAAAATCTCTCTAACTCTCCCCCCCTCTACCTATTTGCCACTATCTTAGGTACTGGCAGCTGTCTGCCAGTACCCAGTTTTCTGTAAAATTGGCAATTTAAAAAAAATAAAAAATAAAAGTCCCATTTTTTCTGTAGTGTAGCTGCCCCCTCAATACATTATCCCCCTCCCAGATCCCTTTCTGGGATCCCCCTTATTGCCCCTACTCCCTCCTTCCCCCTAAATGACACAGTTTTTTTTTATTCCCTGTAGTGTAGCCGAGCGGTCCCGCCCACCTCCCGCCTCCTCCAGCGATAGGCTGCCCACCCGCCTCCCTCCTTACGCTCCACCAACGATCGGCACCACCACTGTTCGATGCAGAGAGGGCATCAGTAACTCTGCAAATCTATATCTGCAGTGCTCCACTCGTGGGGCATGCTTAAATAGCGCAATCTCACTATTTTGAATAAGATCGTGGCAGAGAGAAGCCCAGTACTGCAGCGACGTACTTAAGGACATAACGACCAGCATTGTACAGGGCACGGCGCTGGTCGTTAAGAGGTTAAAGTCTGTATATGGGGCAAACTTCATACCTCCCCTGGCTGTTTTATGTATTGAGAGTGGGTAGGATTAACAAGAATAAGCAGCCAGGTAAACTCAGTGTTATACCTCCTAAATTGTAGTCATTCTGAATGTCTGGAGCACATTATTTTGATTGTCTCCATTATAGCCATTCAAGAGTTTAGTTACTGACCAATCAGCAGCTGCTACAGTGGACTTTCGGCTGTTGGCCGGCTTACCAACAGCAACCTCTGGAAACACCAACCTCATGACAACAAGTAAATGGTAAAACGGTTAAAGTGCGAATTTTAATGCTGGTGGCATTTTTTTTTCTCAATGTTCTAATGTTTTAATGGATAGCACAAGGTGAGCTATTATTGCTCATATTGCAAGTGGTTAGTTAAAGGGACATGAAACCCAACATTTTTCTTTCATGATTCTGATAGAACAATTTACTTATTTGATCAAAAGTGCTTTACTCTCGTTATACTTTGTTGAAAAGGATACCTAGGTAGGCTCAGGAGCAGCAATGCACTATTGGGGCTAGCTTGTGATTGGTGGCTACACATATATGCCTTTTGATTTTGACTCACCAGATGTATTCAGCTAGCTCCCAGTAGTGAATTAATGATCCTTCAATAAAGATGTCACCAATGCATCTGATTAATAGTTGTTGCAAGAGTGCTGGGTAGGAATCTTATGAATGCCTTTATTCATAAATAGTGTTGGCAGGTATGCTGTATCATACAATTGCTTTGAAACAGAATTAGTAGTGACTGTATGCAAGAACAGATGAACTGGATGACAAGGCTGACAATGACAGATTGGATATTTTATGAAGAATGGTAGTGTCTGTTGTGCCATTAGTGTTCATTGTAAAGATGCAGACATGGCGCTATGTTTCTTTTTTAACACAAGATTTGGCTGTAATTTGTGTGTACTGCAGGACAAAACAATTTTAGAAAAAGAAAATATCAAACAATAATAAACAATATAAAAATGTAGTAAAAAAAATAACAATGAAGATGTTAAGAATAAGACTAAACTTAACAATAATTTAAAATAAAACACATTACAAATATGCATATATGCCTTTCAGTTAAAGGGACACTAAACTCAAAATTAAACTTTTATGGTTCAGATAGAGCATGCAGTTTTAAGAGACTTTCCAATTTACTTCTATTATCAAATTTTGCATTTTTTTTTTTATATATACACACTTTTAAAAGCACCAGCTTCTACTGGGCATGTGCACAAGGTCATAGGGTATATGTATACTAGTCTGTGATTTGGCTGATAGCTGATACAGGGGGGGCAGCAAATGGGGGGGAAATAAATTTGTCAGAAAAAAAATCTACTGCTTAGTTGAAATTTAGAGTAGGTGTTAAATAATTGTGTTTTTATTATGCACTTGTTAATTATACAATTCTACTGAATTGAGTGGTCCTTTAATTAGTAATCACTTTTCATTAAAGGGACATAATACTCATATGCTAAATCACTTTAAACTGAGGCAGTATAACTGTAAAAAACTGACAGGAAAATATCACCTGAGCATCTCTATATAAAAAAAGAAGTTATTTTACCTCACAATTTCCTCAGCTCAGCAGAGTAAGTTCTGTGTAAAAAGTTATACTCAACTGCTGCTCAGCTGCAGGTAAAAAAAAAATAATGAAGAAATGAACATCAGCCAATCAGCATCAACAGTGCTGAGGTCATGAACTCTTTTACTGTGATCTCATGAGATTTGACTTAACTCTCATGAGATTTCATAGTAAACTTCCTTACACTGAATAGGGAAATAAGATGAGTGTGCACGAAAGCTCGCTCCTTCCGCTGTCCCAGGACAGACATACTGATTTGTTGCTTAGAAGTCCTTTACAATGGGATGTGGCTACTGAGAAACTTTTGAGGTAAAATATCTTTCTTTTTTACATAGAGATGTTCAGGTGATATTTTCTAGTTAGCTTTTTACATGTATACTGCATTACTTTCAAGTGTTTAAACGTTTGGGTATTATGGCCCTTTAAAGTCCAGAAATCATGCAAGAGACATGGTGGAAGAGACGGCAACCCAACTGTTCTTTAGAAGATTGTGAAGCTAAATACATGTGTTAGCCCTGTGCATTGTTAAATGGAAATATAAAAAAAAAACTACTTAATGAATTTTACTATTTTTTACTTCTGTGTTTTCTAATCATTATTGATAGTTTATATTTCAGTAGTGATTAGAAATTACAGAAGTAAAACAAAAGTAGAAACCGTCAATAACCTAAATAATAGCTGCACTTTTGTTTTGTCATAATAAATGCAGAATTACTTTAATAAAACACAACTCTTTCTAAGCCTAAATGTAACTATAATTGTTTGTTAACTAAAGAAATGACATAGATATTGTTTCCTGGAAAAGTATTTGCATACTTGTGCTCTACCAAAATGGGGGGGGGGGGGTTGTAATGTGCTTGATTACACCTTTCCTGGTGTGTTTGCAGAAAAGAAACATTGCACACAAGTATATTTATAGTGCACATAAAAATCAGCCTTTAGAGATTATTTAATAAATAAATAATCATTGCCTCTGTTTATTTATTTACAGGTATCTATTTTTTTCAGTCATGGCCAGTATTAATACTACCAAAGAAAATGTTTAGCAATATAAAGCAGATATAGGAAGCTTGAAAGAAATTCAGCATCTTAGAAGGAAATAGCCTGACAGATCATAAAGTTGCCAACATGCCTATGTGCCATCTCACCAGGAACCAGGCATACGAAGGCTAATGGGGGTAGGCCTGAAGCTACTGCCATCCCATCCGTTGTACATTGTTATATATGCAGAATAGAAAAGTAGGAGGTATGAGAGGGCCAATAACAAGATAGGGAGTGACAAAAACCCTCTGCTTCTTTTACAATATGTTGACAAACTGCCCAACCACCAGGTGTCTGGGAAGGCTATTAGTGCATTCTGCTCAAACCCCTTTTTTCAGGCTAGAGTTAAAGGATTACTTTCTGTTATAATTTTTAAGCCAAACAACTAACATATTAAAGTTAATAAACATGAATTAAAACCTACTGACCTATATTTTCTCCAAAACGAAGTTTCATAACGTTATAAAAGTTATATCTTTTATTCGCAGATGATGTCACGTTATCCTGCCCACTATTTTCAGCACTGTCTGTTCAAAATACTTAAACCAATAAAATTGTGTTTAAAGCGCCATTTTGAAACCTAGGTATTGTAAACGGATTGGTACAGAGCAAAGGATACCCACGGAGTGGGTTTGGAAAACAATTAAATTTGCAGACAAGATTTCTGATATACAGAAGAGATATGTTAATGAAATGCTATTGATAAAAAGCGTATTTGGGGTAGTTAGTATCAGGCATAGAAAATATTTACTTACAGTGGCCCTTTAATCCTTATGGAGTAACAGTTCTACTAATGATGGAGACTTGCACCTTTTATTACAAGAATATCAAAAGCTCAGGGTAATTAAAAGGGACACTAAACACTAAGGGCCAGATTACGAGTGGAGTGTTAACAGTTAGACGCGACTGTAAAGGGGTTTATAGCATTTGTTTGTGTGAGTTGGGTTTACCGATTGTATTACAAGTTGAATGATTACTGCGCCCTCAGAGCTCTGGTTAACTGTTTTGCAAAACAAAAAAGTGTCACGAAAGACTTCAAAAATACATTACAAAGTAAGTTAAACTCATAATAACACTATCTAATAGAAAGTATTAAAAAAATTTGCACAAAACGTTATATGGGCTCAAAGATATGAGGTCTCAGGTGTAAGAAAAAAAAAGGCATGCAAAGGGCTTTAACACTGAGATACATACATATAAATCTCTAAAGATAAATATGTATGCTTAAATATATATATATATATATATATATATATATATATATATATATATATATATATATATATATATATATATAAAAATATATATACAGTCACAAAGAAGGTAGAAGCCCCTCCTGATACTCAAATGAGGCTGCATAGGCCTGCACTGCCCGGGTGCACTTCAAAATAACATATGCCCCTCCGGAATTTAAGTCACTCACAGAGTCTTGTAGTAAAATAAAAAGTATTTATTAACATTTTGGGGTTTTCCCCATTTTCAAAACCAGCAATACGCTTACACATCAACTCACCACCTTATATCCCCGAAATATTCACCACTGCGGCTTCCACGGCCGCGTCCCGGAATTTACCGGCGTCATGTGACCCGCACCTCACGTACCATCGTCATGGCAACTGGACGCTCAGTCGGGATCGTCGCGTGTATACCTTAAAAACAACCACGAAGTGCTGCATGTAATCACAGATCCTGCACAGAGATACCAAACAACAGGTTGAAACAGAGTAATCCCACACATTTGATCATTGTAATACGACAGCTCAAGCAGTCTATATAGGCTATTAATAAAGGGTCTAAGTACACAGAACTAAAACAAAAATAGCAATTTTCAAAGTAAATAAAGTAAATAAATTAATCCCCTAATTAATTCTGCTCTGCGATACTTAATTGTCCTAAACAATATGTGACAGCAGTTTAGCACAGGGATGAGTAAGACTAATTCATCAAATACTATGTGCAACTATATCCAGCAATCTGGACAGATTATAAACAACAGTGCCAATTAAGATGCACATTAAGTCCTCTGGGGGCCATGGTCCCCAAATTAAAGATTCATCTTGACTCTCTCTGAAGGAGCATTCTGGCTCTGTTGCCACCCCGAGGGGGTGGGGGGATATGATCAATGATGATATATTTTAGATCAGACACTCTATGCCCTCCCTCCACAAAGTGCCTGGCCACCGGCTGGTCTGATGTACCCGTTTTGATGGCTGTCCTTATGGCTGACAGGTGGTTGGCCATCCTGGTTCGTAGGTCATCCACCGTCTTGCCCACATAAAACATACCACATACACAGTGTAAAATATAAACTATGTATTTAGTGGTGCAAGTCACTCTGTATTTGATTTTAAACTTACTGGTGGAGTACGGATGACTAAATTGATTCCCTGTAGTCAGACCCCCACAGGTGGTACACCCAAGGCATCGGAAACAACCTGGTTTGGTTTTTAACCATTTGTCACTTGTATAGCATTCTCTAGGATCTGTTTTTATCAGCTGGTCCCAAAGAGATCAGGGGGTCGATCCGATAAAAATCGTCGCCCGCAAAAGCCGGCGACACCAATATTTACGCTGGTTTGGTATCACATATACGGCGTAACCTAGAAGTTACGCGCGTATATTTCTGCCGTCGCCTGTAGTTTTTTGGGCCATAGGCAGGTATACCAAACCAGCGCAGTTTGGTATCCAATATGCAGCGTAAGGACTTACGTGGCGAAAATGGAGAAATCTTACTCCATTTTCACCTCGCCACAAAAAGCAGCCGTAAGAAGCCTTACGCTGATTATTGGAGCCCCGTAACTCCCTAAACTAGCTAGAAAATAAACCTAACACCTAACGCATGCGCAATGTCTATCTACCTGTCAACCGCGATCCCCCCCACCCCGAAATCCCTAATAAAGTTATTAACCCTTAAACCGCCGCTCCCGGACCCCGACGCCATCTACATAAACTAACCCCCTACTGTGAGCCCCTAAAACCGCCGCCATCTACCTTATCTATCCCCTAATCTGACCCCTTACACCGCCGCCACCTATATAAAAATTATTAACCCCTAATCTAATCCCCCTATACCGCCGCCAGCTATATTAATATTATTAACCCTTAATGTAAGCCCCTTACACCGCCGCCATCTCTATTAAAATTATTAACCCCTAATTTAATCTACCTACCCCGCCGCCAGCTATATTATCTATATTAACCCTAAGTATATTATAGTTAATATAGTTATTACATTATATATATTAACTATATTAACCCTAATTATATTAGGGTTAATATAGTTAATATAGTTACTATAGTATTTATATTAACTATATTAACTCTATCTAACCCTAACACCCCTAACTAAATTTATATAAAATTAATCTAATTCATATTATAAACTAAAATATTCCAATTTAAATCTAAATACTTACCTATAAAATAAACCCTAAGATAGCTACAATATAATTAATAATTACATTGTAGCTATGTTAGGGTTAATATTTATTTTACAGGTAAATTGTTAATTATTTTAACTAGGTATAATAGCTATTAAATAGTTATTAACTATTTAATATCTACCTAGTTAAAATAATTACCCAATTACCTGTAAAATAAATCCTAACCTAAGTTACAAATACACCTACACTATCAATAAATTAAATAAACTACAAATATCTATCTAAAAATACAATTAAATTAACTAAACTAAATTACAAAAAAAAACAAACACTAAATTACAAAAAATAAAAAAAAGATTACAAGATTTTTAAGCTAATTACACCTATTCTAAGCCCCCTAATAAAATAATAAAGCCCCCCAAAATAAAAAAAAATCCCTGCCCTATTCTAAATTAAAAAAAGTTCAAAGCTCTTTACCTTACCAGCCCTTAAAAGGGCCTTTTGTGGGGCATGCCCCAAAGAATTCAGCTCTTTTGCATTTAAAAACATATACAATACCCCCCCCATTACAACCCACCACCCACATACCCCTATTCTAAACCCACCCAAACCCCCCTTAAAAAAGCCTTACACTACCCCCCTGAAGATCTCCCTACCTTGTCTTCACCACACCGGGCCGAACTCCTCATCCGATCCGGGCGATGTCTTGCTCCAAGCGGCAAAGAAGAATTCTTCCTCCGGCGATGTCTTCCTCCAAGCGGCAAAGAAGAATTCTTCCTCCTGGCGACGTCTTCCTCCAAGTGGCAGCAAAGTCTTCTTCCTTCCGGCAGCATCTTTCATGAAGCGGCATCTTCAATCTTCTTTCTTCGCTCCGCCACTGTGGAGCATCCATCCCGACGACTGAACGACGAATGAGGTACCTTTAAATGACGTCATCCAAGATGGTGTCCGCCGAATTCCGATTGGCTGATAGGATTCTATCAGCCAATCGGAATTAAGTTAGAAAAATCTGATTGGCTGATTGAATCAGCCAATCAGATTCAAGTTCAATCCGATTGGCTGAACCAATCAGCCAATCAGATTGAACTTGAATCTGATTGGCTGATTCAATCAGCCAATCAGATTTTTCGAACTTAATTCCGATTGGCTGATATCAGCCAATCGGAATTCGAAGGACGCCATCTTGGATGACGTCATTTAAAGGAACCTCATTCATCAGGAAGTCGTCGTGCCGGAAGGATGCTCCGCGGCGGAATAAGAAGATTGAAGATGCCGATTTGCTTGAAGACGTCGCCGATGGAAGAAGACTCTCTGCCGCTTGCTTCAAGACATCGCCCGGATGGAAGACTTCACTGCCGCTTGCTGGAACACATCGCCCGGATCGGATCAGGAGTTCTGCCCGGCGGGGTGAATACAAGGTAGGGAGATCTTCAGGGGGGGTAGTGTTAGGTTTATTTAAGGGGGGTTTGGGATGTTGGGGGGTGGTATTGTGTTTTTTTTGCAGGCAAAAGAGCAGTTTTCTTTGGGGCATGCCCCCACAAAAGGCCCTTTTAAGGGCTGGTAAGGTAAAAGAGCTTTGAACTTGTTTTAATTTAGAATAGGGTAGGGAATTTTTTTATTTTGGGGGGCTTTATTATTTTATTAGGGGGCTTAGAATAGGTGTAATTAGCTTAAAAATCTTGTAATCTTTTTTTTATTTTTTGTAATTTAGTGTTTGGTTTTTTTTGTAATTTAGTTTAGTTTATTTAATTGTATTTTTAGATAGATATTTGTAGTTTATTTAATTTATTGATAGTGTAGGTGTATTTGTAACTTAGGTTAGGATTTATTTTACAGGTAATTGGGTAATTATTTTAACTAGGTAGCTATTAAATAGTTAATAACTATTTAATAGCTATTGTACCTAGTTAAAATAATTAACAATTTACCTGTAAAATAAATATAAACCCTAACATAGCTATAATGTAATTATTAATTACATTGTAGCTATCTTAGAGTTTATTTTATAGGTAAGTATTTAGATTTAAATAGGAATATTTTAATTAATAATATTAATATTAGATTTATTTTAATAAGAGTTTAGTTAGGATGTTAGAGTTATATAGGGTTATTATACTTAATATATATATAATATAATAACGATATTAACTATATTAACCCTAATATAATTATTGTTAATATAGTTAATATATATAATATAATAACTATATTAACTATATTAACCCTAATATAATTAGGGTTAATATAGTTAATATAGCTGGCGGCGGTGTAGGGGGATTAGATTAGGGGTTAATACATTTATTATAGGTGGCCACTGTGTAGGGGGATGTAGATTGTAGGCAAAAGAGCAGTTTACTTTGTGACAAAGCCCCGCCAAAAGCCCTTTTAAGGGCTGGCAAAAGAGCTGTTACTTTGGGGCATGCCCCGCAAAAAGCCCTTTTAAGGGCTGGCAAAAGAGCTGTTACTTTGGGGCAATGCCACGCAAAAAGCCCTTTTCAGGGATATTTGTAGGGTTAGACTTAGGTTTAGTGGTAGGGATAGTTTAGTATTTTAGGGGTTAAATAATTTAATATAGATGGCGGCGGGGTAGGGGGATTAGATTAGGGGTTAATAATTTTCAAATAGCGGTGGGGTAGGGGCTCACTTTAGGGGGTAGGTAAGGTAGATGGCGGCGGTGTTAGGGGCTCACTTTAGGGGGTTATAGATTTAATATAGCTGGCGGCGGTTTAGGGGTTAATACATATTTTATTTTTAGGATAGTGAGGGGGGATAGCGGATAGAGGGTTAGACGTGTCGGGCTATGTTAGGGAGGCGTGTTAGACGTGTCGGGCTATGTTAGGGAGGCGTGTTAGACAGTGCGGGTGATTTAGACTTTAGTCAGGTTTTGTAGGCGCCGGCAGTTTCTAACGTGCCGCAAGTCACTGGCGACGCCAGAAATTTGTACTTGCGCAGATTTCTGGACATCGCTGGTTTATCAGACTTACGGCACGTTAGCATCTGACGGCGACATATATGGGATAGCTCGAGTTGCGAGCTGAAACTGCGGGCGACGCGGGTTCCCTCGCTTGCGCCGCAAACTGCGATCTATATCGGATCGTGCCCCTAGTTCTCCGGTAGCCAATTCTAGGTGGTTGCATACCACTAAATGGCAAGTCTTTGTCAGTGGTGAGTAGAGTCCATTTGTTTCTTAGGGTTTCTGCCATTCCTTGCTTAACCACTGTATAGTAGGTCCTGCTGTGTCTCCTTCTCTGTAGATTCTCTACTTTTCTTTAGAAAATCACTCTGATAGCCCCTCTGACGAAATGTAATCTCCATTTCAGACATTTGCTTACTTCTCAAGTTCCTATTTGTATTATTTCTTGCTTACCCACTGTATAGGTTGTGGTGAACGTTTGTTTATCCTCTTTACTAGTTAGCTTAGTCCCAGACAGTAGTTCTTACTGTGTCTCCTTCTCTGTAGATTCTCTAATATTCTTTAGAACATCACTCTAATAGCCCCTCTGACAAACTATAATCTCCATTTCAGACATCTGTTTACTTTTCAAGTTCCCATCTGTATGGTTTCTGGCAACTCTCAGATTGCTGGATATAGTTGCACATAGTATTTGTTGAATTAGTTTTACTCGCCCCTGTGCTAAACTGCTTTCACATATTGTTTAGGACAATTAAGCATCGCAGAGCAGAATTAATTGGGGGAGTAATTTATTTACTTTATTTACTTTGTAAATTGCTATTTTGTTTTAGTTCTGTGTACTTAGCCCCTTTATTAATAGCATATATAGACTGCTTGAGGTGTCATATTACAATGATCTAATGTGTGGGATTACTCTGTTTCAACCTGTTGTTTTGTATCTCTGTGCAGTATCTGTGATTACATGCAGCACTTCGTTGTTGTTTTTAAGGTATACACGCGATGATCCCGACTGAGCGTCCAGTTGCCATGATGATGGTACGTGAGGTGAGGGTCACGTGATGCCGGCAACTTCTGGGACGTAGCCATGGACGCCGCAGTGGTGAATATTGTGGGGATATAAGGCGGTGAGTTGATGTGTAAACATATTGCTTGTTTTGAAAATGGGGGAAACCCCAAAACGTTAATAAATACTTTTTATTTAACTACAAGACCCTGTGAGTGACTTCCATTCCGGAGGGGCATACGTTATTTTGAAGTGCACCAGGGGCAGTACAAGCTTCTTTGTGACTGAATATTATTACTTGTAGTAGCACCCGGACTGTTTATTATTGGATTTAATTCTAGACATGTGCAATTCGTTTCGGATTTATTCGGAAATTCGGAAAATTCAGTAAATTCGGAGATTCAGATCGATTAGAATTTCCGAATTAAAATACTTCTGAATCTACCGAATGAATCCGAAATAGCTGCCATATCTCCGAATAAATCCGAATTTGCTCGGTAAAATTCGGCATTCCGCCACAGGAAACAATGGGGCAGTTTCGGCTGAAAAACACCTGCAAAAAAGCAGCGTTCAGCTCTTAACGCAGCCCCATTGTTTCCTATGGGGAAACACTAAGTCTGCACCTGACACCCTAACATGAACCCGAGTCTCTAAACTCACCTAATCTAACACTTATTAACCCCTAATCTGCCGTCCCCGCTATCGCTGACACCTGCATTATTTTATTAACCCCTAATCTGCCGCTCCGGACACCGCCGCCACTTACATTATACCTATGAACCCCTAATCTGCTGCCCCTAACACCGCCGACCCCTATATTATATTTATTAACCCCTAATATGCCCCCCCAACGTCGCCACAACCTAACTACAAGTATTAACCCCTAATCTGCTGACCGGATATCGCCGCCACTATAATAAATGTATTAACCCCTAAACCGCCACACTCCCGCCTCGCAAACACTATAATACATTTTATTAACCCCTAATCTCCCCTCCCCAACGTCACCGCAATCTAACTACAAGTATTAACCCCTAATCTGCCGACCGGACATCGCCGCCACCTACATTATAGCTATTAACCCCTAATCTGCTGTCCCTAACATCGCTGACCCCTACATTATAGTTATTAACCCCTAATCTGCCCCCCCCAATGTCGCCGCAATATAACTACAAGTATTAACCCCTAATCTGCCGACCGGACATCGCCGCCACCTACATTATAGCTATTAACCCCTAATCTGCTGTCCCTAACATCGCCGACCCCTACATTATAGTTATTAACCCCTAATCTGCCCCCCCAACGTCGCCGCAACCTAACTACAAGTATTAACCCCTAATCTGCCGACCGGACATCGCCGCCACCTACATTATAGCTATTAACCCCTAATCTGCTGTCCATAACATCGCCGACCCCTACATTATAGTTATTAACCCCTAATCTACCCCCCCTAATGTCGCCGCAACCTAACTACAAGTATTAACCCCTAATCTGCCCTCCCTAACATCGCCGCCACCTACCTACAATTATTAACCCCTAATCTCCCACCCCCAACGTCACTGCTACTATAATAAAGTTATTAATCCCTAAACCTAAGTCTAACCCTAACACCCCCTAACATAAATATAATTTAAATAAAACAAAATAAAATTACTATAATTAAATAAATTAATCCTATTTAAAACTAAATACTTACCTGTAAAATAAACCCTAATATAGCTAAAATATAACTAATAGTTACATTGTAGCTATTTTAGGATTTATATTTATTTTACAGGCAACTTTGTATTTATTTTAACTAGGTACAATAGTTATTAAATAGTTAATAACTATTTAATAACTACCTAGCTAAAATAAATACAAATTTACCTGTAAAATAAATCCTAACCTAAGTTACAATTACACCTAACACTACACTATCATTAAATTAATTAAATAAATGAATCCTATTTAAAACTAAATACTTACCTGTAAAATAACCCCTAATATAGCTACAATATAACTAATAGTTACATTGTAGCTATTTTAGGATTTATATTTATTTTACAGGCAACTTTGTATTTATTTTAACTAGGTAAAATAGCTATTAAATAGTTATTGACTATTTAATAGCTACCTAGTTAAAATAATTACAAAATTACCTGTAAAATAAATCCTAACCTAAGTTACAATTAAACCTAACACTACACTATCATTAAATAAATTAACTACAAGTACCTACAATTAAATACAATTAAATACAATTAAATAAACTAAACTAAAGTACAAAAAACCCCACTAAATTACAAAAAATAAAAAAATATTACAAGAATTTTAAACTAATTACACCTAATCTAAACCCCCTAATAAAATAACAAAGCCCCCCAAAATAAAAAAAATGCCCTACCCTATACTAAATTACAAAAGTTAACAGCTCTATTACCTTACCAGCCATTAAAAGGGCCTTTTGTGGGGCATGCCCCAAAGAAAACAGCTCTTTTGCCTGTAAAAAAAAGCACAATACCATCCCCCAACATTACAACCCACAACCCACATACCCCTACTCTAACCCAAACCCCCCTTAAATAAACCTAACACTAAGCCCCTGAAGATCTCCCTACCTTGAGTCATGTTCACCCAGCCAGGCTGAAGTCTTCATCCGATGGGGCAGAAGAGGACATCCAGACCGGCAGAAGCCTTCATCCAAGCGGGGCAAGAAGAGGTCTTCCATCCATCAGAAAAGTACCAAAAAAAAACAAACACTAAATTACCAAAAATAATAAAATATTACAAGAATTTTAAACTAATTACACCTAATCTAAGCCCCCTACTAGCTATTAATATAGCTACAATATAACTAATAGTTACATTGTAGCTATTTTAGGATTTATATTTATTTTACAGGCAACTTTGTATTTATTTTAACTAGGTACAATAGTTATTAAATAGTTAATAACTATTTAATAACTACCTAGCTAAAATAAATACAAATTTACCTGTAAAATAAATCCTAACCTAAGTTACAATTACACCTAACACTACACTAACATTAAATTAATTAAATAAATGAATCCTATTTAAAACTAAATACTTACCTATAAAATAAACCTTAATATAGCTACAATATAACTAATAGTTACATTGTAGCTATTTTAGGATTTATATTTATTTTACAGGCAACTTTGTATTTATTTTAACTAGGTACAATAGTTATTAAATAGTTATTGACTATTTAATAGCTACCTAGTTAAAATAATTACAAAATTACCGGTAAAATAAATCCTAACCTAAGTTACAATTAAACCTAACACTACACTATAATTAAATAATTTAAATAAATTAACTACAAGTACCTACAATTAAATACAATTAAATAAACTAAACTAAAGTACAAAAAACCCCCCACTAAATTACAAAACATAAAAAAATATTAGAAGAATTTTAAACTAATTACACCTAATCTAAGGCCCCTAATAAAATAACAAAGCCCCCAAAATAAAAAAATGCCCTACCCTATACTAAATTACAAAAGTTAACAGCTGTATTACCTTACCAGCCCTTAAAAGGGCCTTTTGCGGGGCATGCCCCAAAGAAAACAGCTCTTTTGCCTGTAAAAAAAACACAATACCCCCCCCCCACATTACAACCCACCACCCACATAGCCCTACTCTAACCCAAACCCCCCTTAAATAAACCTAACACTACCCCCCTTAAGATCTCCCTACCTTGAGTCGTGTTCACCCAGCCGGGCCAATCAGACAATCGGAATTAAGGTAGGAAAAATCTGATTGGCTGATTCAATCAGCCAATCAGATTCAAGTTCAATCCGATTGGCTGATCCAATCAGCCAATCAGATTGAGCTTGCATTCTATTGGTTGATAGGAACAGCCAATATAGTTATATTGTAGCTATATTAGGGTTTATTTTACAGGTAAGTATTTAGTTTTAAATAGGATTAATTTATTTAATTATAGTAAATTTATTTCATTTTATTTAAATTATATTTAAGTTAGGGGGTGTTAGGGTTAGGGTTAGACTTAGGTTTAGGGGTTAATAACTTTATTATAGTAGCGGCGGCGTTGGGGGCAGGAGATTAGGGGTTAATAATTGTAGTTAGGTGGCGGCGATGTTAGGGAGGGCAGATTAGGGGTTAATAAAATTTATTATAGTGTTTGCGAGGCGGGAGTGCGGCGGTTTAGGGGTTAATACATTTATTATAGTGGCGGCGATGTCCAGTCGGCAGATTAGGGTTAATACTTGTAGTTAGATTGCGGCGATGTTGGGGGGGTAGATTAGGGGTTAATAGCTATAATGTAGGGGTCGGCGATGTTAGGGACAGCAGATTAGGGGTTAATAGCTATAATTTAGGTGGCGGCGATGTCCGGTCGGCAGATTAGGGGTTAATACTTGTAGTTAGATTTCGGCGACATTGGGGGGGCAGATTAGGGGTTAATAACTATAATGTAGGGGTCAGCGATGTTAGGGACAGCAGATTAGGGGTTAATAGCTATAATGTAAGTGGCGGCGGTGTCCGGTCGGCAGATTAGGGGTTAAATAATTTTATTATAGGGTTTGCGATGTGGGGGGGGGCCTCGGTTTAGTGGTTCATAGGTAGTTTATGGGTGTTAGTGTACTTTAGCACTGTAGTTAAGAGCTTTATATTCCGGTGTTAGCCCATAAAGCTCTTAACTACTGACTTTATTCGGTAGATTCGGATGGCCGTGTATTACACTAGTATTTACACCTAATATACAGTACATATAATACTAGTCTAATACACAGCATATCCCACCTAAAACATACAGAATTTCTGAATTTCGGAACCGAATCGAACCGAATTCAGCCGAATTTATTCGAATCCGAATAAATCCGAAACGAATTCATTCGGATCTGAATAAATCCGAAACCAATTCATTCAAATTTTGCAGAATTCGAATCGATCCGAACCGAAATTCGAAAAGTCCGAATCGATCCGAACCGAAAACGAACCGAATGTTTTAGCCATGCACATATCTATTTAATTCCTGAAAATTCTATACAAGTGTGTGTTTTTCCTGTGGCATACATTATATGCTAGTGCTGCTAAGGAACTGGATCAAGAATTGGATTCTAACAGGGATGAGGAAATTAAAGGCGCAAAAGAGTTTTTCTTTACAGAGGAGGATGCCTCCAGAATAAGATATACTGCCCTACCATTAAAAGTGACTACGGAACAGACCTCACATATTTATGCTAAATTAGCAAAACTAAAAAAAAAAAGAAAGAAAAAGATCTTATATTGCACGCCACATATCTTTCTGAATATCACATAAAGAAGTTTATTCCGCAAGGGTTTATAATCAGAAATACACCCACAATCAGGAGAAATAACCCTGCCTTCTGCCTAAAGTGGTGCAACATTATGAAAAAATGTTCTCTGGACCAGATCTTACTGGTTATTGAAGAAGTGACCAGATTGCTTGAAGTAAACAGAAGGGAAACAAAGGCATATGAAGATTTGCATCTGAATAGACTAGAAGCTGAAAAAGACCAGAATTGGCTCAACAAACTTAAGGAAGATGTTGACAAATATGAAAATGAGCTTATTGCCTTCAAGAACCGTAAGCAGGAAGACGTGACCCAGGATTATAAAAATAAGAGTGTCTACTGTTGGCAGATGAGCCCAGAGGAAAGGGTACAATACAGATCTAATAGGTTTTGGAGACACAGATATAATCGGGCATGACCACTAGGAACAGTGGATAGCTCGGGCAATAGCTCAGATTCAGACAAAACCACCAGGATATCATCAACACCATCGGACAGCCAGGGGGGAATGCAGACTCACCCAAAAAACAAGGCAGAGGACCCATACCCGGAGGGGGGCTACAAACCGCCCACCGAGACCACCCTGGAGGGGCAGGTCGATGAGGAGCTAATTATTAACAAGAGTGGGCACGTCCTGATGGGGGATGAGAGGAGTGTCCTGAATAAGGGTCTTTCATTTGTCCCCACTACAAAACCTGACACCTTTGACCTCTATTTTGACGTACAAAGATTTACAAGATCTCTAAGATTGAAGGAACACTTTTCGAACACAACTTGGGGAAAAGATAAGATTCAGAGGCAGAAGTACGTATGACCCTAATAGTCCCAATCCATCAATTAAAACCTTCTCTAGATTGCTATGGCAGGAAAGTAATCAAGGCTGTACAGCTATAAAATAATACAGACACAATCTTACCACCAAGCAGAGGAAGGCTCTAAAAACATTACAAGAAGACACTAAGATCATCCTTAGAGAGGCTAATAAGGGAGGAGCAGTGGTCCTGCACGACTATATGCTGACTATAAAAAGGAAATGTGACAACTGAACAATAGGGATACCTACAGTCTACTCAGGGGTGATCCGACCAAAATATTCAAAAATGATGCTGGATGAGATAATCCAGTTATTACACAACAGCAATTACATAGATAAAGGCACTAGCGATTAAATAACTGTAGATTTCCCCAGGATACCAGTGCTGTACAGTGACGTGCAGTGACGTCAGAGGCTGGTGAGGCAGTGGCTTGGATACGCCTTCATTCTTTAGATATCCTTTGTTGAAGAAATAGCAATGCACATGGGTGAGCCAATCACATGAGGTATCTATGTGCAGCCACCAATCAGCAGCTACTGAGCATATTTAGATGTGATTTTCAACAAAGGATATCAAAAGAATGAAGACAATTAGATATTAGATGTAAATTGGAAAGTTATTTAAATTGCATGTTCTTTCTAAATCATGAAAGAAAACATATGGGTTTCATGTCCCTTTAAATGGTGTCTTGGAAAACTGGTCAACTTAGTAAACATCTGATTTTAGTCTAAAGGATTGTGACAGAAACACTTGCCAGATAACAAAATGCTTGCTCTGATTATGAGATCTAGAAATCCATGCCCATTAAAATATGTTTAAAACATAGTTTTTACTTTAATGCTGCAAATTATGCTTATAGATTCTTTAATTATTCAGTAAATATAAAAATGTCTTGATCCAGTGGCGGCTGGTGAAATTTAAAGATGGTGGGGCGCTTGACCCCACCCCTTTAAATAAAGCCACACCATCAGATGGCACTACCAATTCATTAATTAAATAAATAAAAGGTAGACAGAAACACATACACAGAGGGTTAGAGAGAGAAAGAGAGAGAAAGAGAAAGACACACACAGAGGGTTAGAGAGAGAGAGAGAGAGAGAGAGAGAGACAAACACGCAGAGGGTTAGAGAGAGAGAAAGAGAGACATACAGAGGGTTAGAGAGAGAGAGAGAGAGAGAGAGACAGAGGGTTAGAGAGAGAGAGAGAGAAAAAGAGAGAGAGAGAGAGAGAGAGACACACAGAGGGTTAGAGAGAGAGAGAGAAAGAGAGAGAGAGACACACAGAGGGTTAGAGAGAGAGAGAGAGAGAGAGAAAAAGAGAGAGACACACACAGAGGGTTAGAGAGAGAGAAAGATAGAGAGATACACAGAGGGTTAGAGAGAGAGAGAGAAAGAGAGACACACACAGAGGGTTAGAGAGAGAGAGACACACAATCACACACAGAGGGTTAGAGAAAGAGAGAGAGACACAATCAAACACAGAGGGTTAGAGAGACACATAAGGGATGAGAGAGTCAGAGGGGGAGGAAGAGAGACAGAGAGACCATGGGGAGAACAACACATAAGGAGAGAGATGGATAGATAGATAGATAGATAGATAGATAGATATAGATAGATAGATAGATAGATAGATAGAGAGAGAGAGACACACACACAATGGGGGAGGGAGAGAGACCACTGCATTTTTAAGTAATAAAACAGCAGAGCTACAGAGAGTTCAGAAAGTGAAGGCAAGCTGTTAAGTTAGTGGGTGTAAAGGTTGAGGAAACAAAATATAAAAACGACCCTGCTGTAAAAGAGTAAAAAAACACTAAACCACATTCATTAAATTATAATTTTCACTAACAGAATCCCTTTCAGTGAAATCTAAGGCTGTAGAACTTACTTCAAAGATGTGTCTTAAACACTGCTTATTGACTGAATCTCTTCCTGCTCTGCCTCTGTCTGTATTAAGGAAGTGACAGTGGCACATTCCACTGCACTTAGAGGGGAAGTACAGAACTCTCTTTTTCACTTTAGCAAAAGCTGGCAGCTTCACAGCACAGCAACAAAATAAATGAAAGTAGTTTTTTTCCGTTTTTGTTTTGTTTTATATGATTTAACATCCAGCCCCAACCCTAAGTTCCACTTACTAATGCCTCTCACTGGATTGGGTCAGCCCAAATAGGACTGCCTCAAATAAGCAGTTAATGGGCCATCCAATGATCTTAACCACTGTCATCCAGTAGATGGCGCAGCATGTTGTATAATGGTGGGCAGACCTGCTTGTGCCTCTCCATTGCACAACATGTATCTGTGAAGAAAAAAAATGCTGGGGAAAAAAACTGCAATTTTTTTATTTTATTTTTTTAAAGCCCATAAAAAAATATATATTTTCGCCCATATGAGAGATGAAGCACTGCCTCCCCTGCCTCTAGTGACTGCACATCACTGGTGCTGTATATGTTGCTTAAAGTGCACAAAAGCCTATCCTAACCTCCAGGAAGACTGATAGTGTCAGCTATAGGCTTCTTGCTGCAACCCATCGCCACTTATGTGGACTATATTCTCCAGCTATTAGTTCGTAACATCCCATCTTTTCTATTGGACTCAGCATCAATGATCAAACTATTACTGCAACTTTTACCGCTAATGCATTGTACTCTACTGGTCACGCTTGATGTGACCAGCTTGTATACAGTGATACCACATCAAGTAGGGATTGCAGCAATAAGAAGACAACTGGCCAAATATCCCTATATAGGACCTCCAGCAGAAGCTAACTTGTAGATGTTGAGAATGTGCCTAGAACTCAACTACTTCAGGTTTGAGCAAGAATTCTACCTACCAGTAGCTGGGATGGAGATGGGGTCAAATATGGCCCCGTCATACGCCAACTTGTTTATGGCCGAACTGGAGACTTAGGGAACAGATCTCTTTTGTGACAGCAGAATACATCTTTTTAAAAGGTACATAGATGATCTGTTCCTGTTATGGACATGTAAAGAGGAAGAATTGTTGTGCTGGTTCGAAGTTCTCAATAGGCTACATCTGACTGTCAGTTTTAAAATAATCTATGACCGACAATCTGTGGACTTCTTAGACATAAGGATCATTAATCAAGACCATACCCTCATCACCACTCTATATAGCAAACCCACTGACAAGAATTCCATCTTGTGTGCCTCCAGTTGTCATCCACCCTTCAGTTTCTTGCAACTCTCATAAACTGAGAGGTAGTGTGGCTACCCTACCTCTCAGTTTATGAGAGTTGCAAGAAACAATACAAATAGGAACTTGAGAAGTAAACAGATGTCTGAAATGGAGATTACATTTCTTCAGAGGGGCTATCAGAGTGATTTTCTAAAGAAAAGTAGAGAATCTACAGAGAAGGAGACACAGCAGGAACTACTATACAGTGGGTAAGCAAGGAATGGCAGAAACCCCAAGAAACAACTGGACTCTACTCACCACTGAAAAAAACATTTAGAGGTATGCAACCACCTAGAATTGGCTACCACAGAGCTAGATCTCTTCGGGACCAGCTGATAAAAACAGATCCTAGAGAATGCTATACAAGTGAAATATGGTTAAAAACCAAACTAGGTTGTTTTTGATGCCTTGGGTGTACCACCTGTGTGGGTCTGACTACAGGGAATCAATTTAGTCATCCGTACTCCACCAGTAAGTTTAAAATCAAATACAGAGTGACTTGCACCACTAAATACATAGTTTATCTTTTACACTGTGTATCTGGTATGTTTTATGTGGGCTAGATGGTGGATGACCTACGAACCAGGATGGCCAACCACCGGTCAGCCATAAGTACAACCATTGAAAAGGGTACATCAGACCAGCCGGTGGCCAGGCACTTCGTGGAGGCAGGGCATAGAGTGTCCAATTTAAAATATATCCTATGGTAAATTATCCTTCTCACGGATCTCAATATATGTCATAGGGGTACCAAGGATACAACTTAAATGAGGGTTTGGTCACGTTTATAAGTAAAAGAGCGTATATCACATAGGTTTAGTGTGATTACCAGGGTTAAATAGCGATAATTCTAACTTATAGTATTCACAATAAGTTGAAATGCAAGAGGCATAAAAGTATACACATTATCATGCTGTGAGATTTTGTTGATAGAATAACCACTTGCGGTATAATTTAGTCACTTGACTCCATAATGCTATAGTAGGTTTGAAGCATAAGTACCAATAGTTTCCGCTTTAGTCAGTCAGATTACCAATAGTCTAAACAAGTTAGCCCAGAGTGATTATACTTGTATATTTAACTGAGTCGCTGCACAACCATAGTATTTAGGAATAAAGCCACTCCAGCATGAGAGCAAATAAGTATACTACAGTAATTAAGGATAGCCTAAGGGCTAACTAAAAACACAGGAGCTCCTAGGACTCCTCACCAGTACCCTAGCGTCCCTGACATGTTTCTCTGTGAACCAGCTATTTCAAAGGGTGATAACACAGCCGGGTTGTCAGCTTTTTATAGCGTATTCGGTCACGCCCACAAATGTGATGTCATCATCTAGTAGGGAATCCATTGGTTACCTCTGCCATCCTCCTATTCTGCATGTTGCAATAATCTCTAGGAGGTTGATACATTCAATGGGAATTTGTTAGCAACAACATTATTGAGCCTGTTATATCTGGATTAGGAGAAGCTGGCCAGACCATTATCGTAAGGAGTTCTATTTTAACTATGCTTACAAATAAATATTGCGGTATAGTCATACGTTATAATTGGTGTGAAATAAAACCGGCTAAATGTGAAAATGAAATGATGAGGGTTCAATCATAATAAAAAGTGGAAAGTGAGCTGTGTAAAAATTGTGATTAAACGGATTGCCAGTCAAAAATACTGGAAGTGTGTGTTCTGTTGTATTGTACCTAACTGTAATGTGTTAGGGAGTAATGTGCTGAAAATTGATTTAGTGGGGTAATAAACTATAATATGGGTGATTATAACATATAGGGGCCTATTTATTAAAGTGTCAACTGAAAATACACTGGAATTCTGCATAGTAATTGTTGCGAGATTGATCCGACCTAGTTATCAAAGCCTCAAGATTGGCAAATGTTGAAATTTGTGACGTAACATATGATCCCGCAATCTCAATCCGACGCAGATCGATGCTTACGTCATTACAGATGTTCCAAATACACATTCGGCTCTATTTGACACTTTTCCCCATTTATCAAACATTTAACTACCTGGTTTTCAATCCGCAACCCTTGAGGCCGCAGATGCCATAGAAATCAATGGGAGTCTGAAAGCACCGAAAGCTTATGTTCAATGCTGCAAGAGAATGAAGCATACCCCATTGATTTCTATGATAGAAAAAAGTTACGTTTACACCTAACACCCTAACAAAAACCCTGAGTCTAAACACCCCTAATCTGACGTCCCCAACATCGCTGACACGTTCATAATGTTATTAACCCTTATTCCGCCGCTCCCCAACACCGTTGCCACTAAATAAACTTATTAACCCCTAAACCTCTGGCCTCCCACATCACCACCACTAACTAAACTTATTAACCCCTAAACCGTCAGCCCCCCATATTGCAAAAAACTAAATTAAACTATAAACCCCTAAACCTAACAACCCCTTAACTTTTAATTAAAATTACAACATCCATATCTTCAAATAAATTAAAACTTACTTGTAGAATTAAAATAAACACATTTTAAACTATTAATTAACCTACCCTAACTATTATACTACAATTAAATTAAACTATCAACTAAATAAACTAAATTACATATTAAAAAACCTAACCCTACTAAAAAAATTTAAATACACAATCAAACATTGTTACAAAGTCCTAAATTACCACAAAAAAACTATATTACAAAAAACAAAACACTATATTACGAAAAATAGCAAACCAAATGATCAAAAATAAATTTTATTACACCTAATCTAATAGCCCTATCAAAATAAAAAAAAAAATAAAAAAAATAAAAATAAACTACCAATGGCCCATAAAAGGGCCTTTTGTGGGGCATTGCCCCAAAGATAAAAGCTCTTTTACCTGGCAAAAAAAAATACAAACACCCCCCACCAGCCAACCAACCCCCCTAAAATAAAAAACTATCTAAAATAACCTAAGCTACCCATTGCCCTAAAAAGAGCATGTGTATGGGCATTGCCCTTAAAAGGGTATTTAGCTCTTTTAATGTCCAGACCCTAATCTAAAAATAAAACCCACTGAAAAAAAATCTTAAAAAAAACCTAACACTAACCCCCGACAATCCACTTAAAGTTCTTCAAGTCCCGCTTGAAGGATACATCCAGCGGGGGTAGTCCTCATCCAGGCGGCAAGAAGTCTTCATCCATACGGCAAGAAGTCTTCATTCATATGGCCTCTTCTATTTTCATCCAGCCGGCGCGGAGTGGGTCCATCCTGAAGACATCCGGCGCGGAGTATCCTCTTCATACGGTCGCCGCCGTACATTGATTCTTCAATGCAAGTGATGCAATCCAGGATGGCGTCCCTTGCATTTCTATTGGCTGAAAGATTTCAATCAGCCAATAGGAATTAGAGCTGCTAAAATCCTATTGGCTGTTCCAATCAGCCAATAGGATTGAGCTCTCATCCTATTGACTGTTCCAATCAGCCAATAGGATTGAGCTCTCATGAAAGCTCCAATGGTTTTGGGACCTTCCAAGTGGCTTGGGCTTATCAAATGTTTGAGGTTGCCTGTTCTCCTGTACCCTGAGTGCACTTTATCCCCCAGAATCTGGGAAAGAATTGGATCTGATCTGAGGATGTGCCAGTTGTCCGGCAGGATATTTAGTATTTGTGTACTTTTAGGATTGTAGGTTGAAATAAATCATACTTTATCCTGTTTGTGTTTGTGTTTTTTCTTTAATAGTTCACTTCTAGCAGTAGATCTTTCTCTGTATTCAACTTTTTTTTATCTTTTGTTGTAACCCCTCAGTATCAGTCTTTCTAAAAGTTCTTTGGCTCTTAGTGTGTAGGTTTGGTCGGATGAGCAATTACGTCTCATGCGTAAGAATTCGCCTGTGGGAAGAGCTTTAATTGTATTGGGGGGCATATGCACTGGAGCTATGTAATAAGCTGTTAGTAGCTGTCTTTTTTCTGTGTATATCCATTGATAATGTTCCTGTAGGAGTTTTGCTAATTTGGAGGTCCAAAAAGTTTATTACATGTGAGTTTGCTTCATACGTCAATTTTATGTTCAATGTATTTGTGTTTAAATTACTCAGGAATGCATCAAGTTCAACCTTTGTGCCCTTCCAAAGGAAGAGCACATCATCGATGTAGCGTATCCAGACGGGGATTTTGTTCAAGAATTGTGTGTTGGCATCTGATAATATGTATTTGTGCTCCCACCATCCCAAGAAGAGATTGGCATAGGTGGGAACACATGCTGTATCCATTGTGGTACCTCTCATCTGCAGGTAAAAACAGTTATTGAACATGAAGAAGTTGCGATTAAGGACGAAACTCAGTAGTTTAATATAAAATCATCATGACGTGGGTCTTCTTCTGAACTCATTTTAAGGAACCATTTGACAGCTTGGATTCCTAAGGCATGGTTTATACATGTATAAAGAGGTTCTACATCTGCTGTTACTATCCACGTTGTTGGGGTGAGGTGTACATTTTCTAACTGTATTAGAACATCTGTAGTGTCTTGCACATATGAGGAGATTTGAGACAGATAGTCCCTAAGTCTGAAATCTAGGTACTGGCTAGCCTTCTCTGTAAGACTGTTGATGCTGGAGATAATCGGGTGTCCAGGAAGACGATTTTTATCTTTATGAATTTTCAGAATTAGGTAGAAAGTGGCTACTGTTGGGTTAGTCACTTTCAGGAATTGATACTCTTTCCGCTAAAGAGGTGATTATATTGTCGTATCTGGCCTTGTTGATAATATTAATCTATTTCTGTAAGTATTCTTGTGACGGGTTATGCCTCAATTTTTGGTAGCATGAGATGTCTTTAAGTTGTTTGTCTCTTTGCGATGCATGTTCAGTGGCCACAAGACTATGTTTCCTTCTTTATCCAAATTTAATATTATGACATCCTTCCATGTTTTCATGTCTTTTAGTGCCCTTTGTTCTTTTTTCGTTAGATTTTGTTGTGCTATTGAGTCTGGTAATTGAAGTATTTGTTCAGATACAACTTCGATGAACACCTGTAGTTGTGGGCATTGGTTACATTTATGCATAAAGGTTAGATTTATTTGTGATTTTATCTCTCCATTGAGTCTCTTTAGGGGCTTTATCTGTCTGTTCGTTAGTCTGTTCATTTTCTTGTAACAGATTTTCAAAGATTTCTAAAGTATTTCTTTTATCCTCTGTCCAGTTTTTGGTCGGTGACCCCTCAGTTGTAGTATTAGGTTTGTTGTTATATAATCTCTTTAATGCAATTTTTCTTACAAACAAATGTACATCTTTGATAGTTTCAAATTTGTCTAGGGTTGGTGTAGGACAGAAGTACATGCCTTTTGATAGAACTCGTTTATGTTTCTCTGATAGTAGTTTATGTCACTGTGATAAGTTTATTACTCCAATTGAGTCATTTTCATCTGTGAGAAGGGGCTTGGGGCTCTCTGATAGGGTTTCCAAACTTTTTTGTTGGTTTTGTTGTGTGGTTGGCTTTTGTTTTGCCTTTTTGGCTTTCCCCCTGCCTCTTCTGGTGTGTCTGAAACTGAAGAGGCACTTGCCCCTAAAAAATCCTTCCTTTTGCCCCGTGTAATTATCATATGACTTACAGAGTTTGGTGTTTGTAGTTCTGTTAATCACACTAAACCTTATAAGTCCAAAGTGTAACGTTTATTCCACTAGTTTTTTTGTTCTATTAAAGGCATAGCATCAATACACATGATCTGGTATATACATGCAATATTGCTGCGTTTGTCTACTAGCCTTGTTAGCTTTAAAAGGCATATTCCAATTAGACATTTGCGCCTCTGAAAAAATTTGGTTTGTTTCATTTAGTTTTTCAATTAAAAAAAAAAAAATTCTGCAAATTTGTTTAGTTAAGTTTAAAAAATGTTTTTGTTTCGGCAAATTATTTACGTTACATTAAATCGGTTTCGGATCCGTTCATTTTTTCTGATCCATTCTTATTTAATTTGCATTATTCTATTCTGAACTAAGTTATAGAATAATGCATATGAATAAAAAATGGATCCGAAAAAACAATTTAATTTAACGTAACTAATGTGCCGGTGAATGCCGAAACAAAATTATGTAAAATCGACGACGCCACCCACACCACCACTAAATAAAGCTATTAACCCCTAAAGCACTGTCCCCCCACATCGCCAACGTTAACTAAACCTATTAACCCCTAAACCGCACCCCCCCCACATCGCCGACAATAACTAAGTTTTTAACCCCTAAAGCGCCATTCCCAGACATCGCCAGCACTAAGTAAATCTTTTAACCCCTAAACCGCACCCCCCACATCGCCAACACTACCTAAACCTATTAACCCCTAAACCGCCGTTCCCAAATATCGCCAACACTAACCAAATCACTAAATAAAGTATTAACCCCTAAACCGCCGTTCCCCGACATCGTCGACACTAACTAAACCTATTAACCCCTAAACCGCACACCCCCCACATCGCCAACACTACCTAAACCTATTAACCCTTTTTAACTGCCTAAACATCTTAAACATCGCCAACATTAACTAAATCACTAAATAAAATATTAACCCCAAACCGCCATCCCCCGACATCGCCAACACTAACTAAACCTATTACCCCTAAACCGCACCCCCCATACATCGCAACAACCTAAATTAAACTATATTAACCCCTAACTCTAAACCTAACCCTAAACCTAACACCCCCTAACTTTAACATTATTAAAAAAGAGCTAAATTAAAGTAACAATTATTAACTAAATAATACCTATTTAAAACTAAATACAAACTTACCTGTGAAATAAAAACGAAACCTAAGCTAGTTACAATATAACTAATAGTTATGTTGTAGCTAGCTTAGGTTTTACTTTTATTTCACAGGTAAGTTTGTATTTATTTTAACTAAGTAGACTAGTTAGTAAATAGTTATTAACTTTTTACTAACTACCTAGAAAAAATAAATACAAACTTACCTGTGAAATAAAAGTAAAACCTAACATTACAAAAGCCAAAAACAAAAAACTAACATTACAAAAAATAAAATACTCTAAAATTACATATAATAAAAAACTACTATTACAAAAAAATAACAAACAAAGGCCTAGATTTAGAGTTCTGCGGTAGCCGTCAAAAGCAGCGTTAAGGGGTCCTAACGCTGCTTTTGGCCGTCCGCTGGTATTTAGAGTCAGCCAGGAAAGGGTCTAACGCTCACTTTCAAGCCGCGACTTTTTCATAACGCAGATCCCCTTACGTCAATTTCGTATCCTATCTTTTCCATGGGATCTTCCTAACGCCGGTATTTAGAGTCTTGGTTGAAGTGAGCAGTAGACCCTCTACCGACAAGACTCCATCCGCAGAAAAAAGTCAGTAGTTAAGAGCTTTCTGGGCTAACGCCGGTTTATAAAGCTCTTAACTACTGTGCTCTAAAGTACACTAACACCCATAAACTACCTATGTACCCCTAAACCGAGGTCCCCCCACATCACCGCCACTATAATAACATTTTTTAACCCCTAATCTGCCGACTGCACACCGCCGCAACCTACATTATCCCTATGAACCCCTAATCTGCTGCCCCTAACATCGCCGACACCTACATAATATTTATTAACCCCTAATCTGCCCCCCCCCCAACGTCGCCGCTACCTACTTACACTTATTAACCCCTAATCTGGCGACCGGACCTCGCCGCTACTCTAATAAATGTATTAACCCCTAAACCGCCGCACTCCCGCCTCGCAAACCCTATAATAAATAGTATTAACCCCTAATCTGCCCTCCCTAACATCGCCGCCACCTAACTTCATGTATTAACCCCTAATCTGCCGACCAGACCTCGCCGCTACTATAATAAATTTATTATCCCCTAAAGCTAAGTCTAACCCTAACACCCCCCTAAATTAAATATAATTTTAATCTAACAAAATAAATTAAATATTATTAACTTAAGTATTCCTATTTAAAGCTAAATACTTACCTGTAAAATAAACCCTAATATAGCTACAATATAACGAATAATTATATTGTAGCTATTTTAGGATTTATATTTATTTTACAGGCAACTTTGTATTTATTTTAACTAGGTACAATAGCTATTAAATAATTATTAACTATTTAATAGCTACCTAGTTAAAATAATTACCAAATTACCTGTAAAATAAATCCTAACCTTAGTTACAATTAAACCTAACACTACACTATCAATAAATAAATTAAATAAATTAACTACAAGTACCTACAATTAAATACAATTAAATAAACTAAAATAAATTACAAAAAAACAATCCTATCTGGGCAGAAGAGGACATCCGGACCGGCAGACATCTTCATCCAAGTGGCATCTTCCATCTTCATCCATCCGGAGCAGAGTGGAGTGGAGCCATCTTCTTCCAGCCGACGCGGATCCATCCTTCTTCACCGACGCCGACTCTGCAAATGAAGGTTCCTTTAAATGACGTCATCCAAGATGGCGTCCCTTGAATTCCGATTGGCTGATAGGATTCTATCAGCCAATCGGAATTAAGGTAGGACAAATCTGATTGGTTGATTGAATCAGCCAATCAGATTCAAGTTCAATTGGATTGGCTGATCCAATCAGCCAATCAGATTTAGCTCGCATTCTATTGGCTCCCACCCCCTCAAAAGGTCACCTAAAGCCCAAATATCCAAAAATGCAGCTCTTTTGCCCCTGTTAATGAGGATTAAGTTTCTGCCCTTATACTGTCCTCCCACCTCACTACCTGTCCCCTCGACCCCATCCCCTCACAGCTACTCCCCTCCTTCTCTTCTACCCTCACCCCCATACTAACACACATTTTCAACCTCTCCCTCAGCACTGGTATATTTCCCTCATCTCTAAAACATGCCCTGGTCACACCTATCCTCAAAAAACCTTTCCTCGATCCAACCTCCGCTTCCAATTACCACCCTATTTCCTTACTCCCTCTTGCCTCAAAGCTCCTTGAAAAGCTAGTTTATGCACGTCTATCCCATTTCCTTACACTAAACTCTCTTCTTGACCCACTGCAATCTGGATTCCGTTCCCATCACTCTCCAGAGACAGCAATTGCCAAGGTTACCAATGACCTACTTACAGCAGAATCCAAAGGCCACTTCTCTCTGCTTATCCTCCTTGACCTGTCTGCAGCCTTTGACACTGTTGACCACCCTCTTCTGCTCCAAACCCTCCAATCCTTCGGCATCTGTGACACAGCTATCTTGTGGTTCTCTTCCTATCTGACTAACCGTACATTTAGTGTAGCCTTTTCTGGAGCATCCTCTGCCCTGTTACCACTTTCTGTTGGGGTACCTCAAGGCTCTGTCCTTGGTCCCCTTCTCTTTTCAATCTACACGTCGTCACTAGGTTCCTTAATAAAGTCCCATGGGTTTCAATACCATTTGTATGCCGATGACACCCAAATCTACCTCTCTGCACCAGACCTACCTCCTTCCTTACTAACCCATGTCACTAACTGTCTTTCTCACATCTTTCTCACATCTCATCTTGGATGTCCTCTCACTACCTTAAGCTAAATCTCTCCAAAACTGAACTCCTTATTTTTCCCCCTTCTTCCAATGTCTCCACCCCCAAAATTTCTATAACTGTTGATAACTCCATCATTACACCTACACTGCATGACCGATGTCTTGGGGTCACACTTGACTCAGATCTTTCCTTCACTCCTCACATTCAGTCATTGGCTAAAGCCTGCCGCTTCTACCTTAAAAACATTGTTAAAATTAGACATTTCCTTACACAAGATACAACCAAGATTTTAATCCACTCTCTCATCCTTTCCCGCCTTGACTACTGCAACTCCGTCCTCTCTGGTCTACCTAGCTGCCGCATAGCTCCTTTACAATCCATTATGAATGCCTCTGCCAGGCTCATCTTCCTTACTCGTCGCTCTTCTTCTGCTGCACCTCTCTGCCAATCCCTTCACTGGCTTCCTCTTGCCTCTAGGATTAAACATAAAATCCTCACCCTGACATATAAAGCTCTCAACTGCACTGCTCCCCCTATATCTCGGAACTTGTCTCTAGATAGTCTCTCTCCTATCCCCTTCGATCAGCTCAGGATCTCCTCCTCTCCTCCTCTCTTGTTACTTCCTCACATTCCCGTTTACAGGACTTCTCCAGACTGGCCCCCACCTTGTGGAATTCCCTGCCTCGCTCCATAAGACTCTCCCCTAGTTTTAACAGCTTCAAGCACTCCCTAAAAACTCTACTATTCAGGGATGCATACAACCAACACTAACCTTTCCCCTTGAACCTCTTAGAATGTAAGCCTATGGGCCCAGCTGTTTACAGATTGCTTCATAAGAGCCGACTACAACAGTGAAACTCTCGGCAGGGCCCTCTACCCACTTGACCCCTACAAAAGCTATCCTGTACACCGACTATGTTTACAGCGCTGCAAAATCTGTTGGCGCTCTACAAATACCTGATAATAATAATAATAATCTACCCATTGCCCTGAAAAGGACATTTGTATGGGCATTACCCTTAAAAGGGCATTAAGCTCTTTTACTGCCCATAAAAGGGCATTGAGCTCTGCTAAGATTGCCCATTAGCCCTAATCTAAAAATAAAACCCAACCCAAAAAAAAACTTAAAATACCTAACACTAACCCCTCTTTAGGTACCCACAGTTTCTGAAGTCCGGCTTGAACGATCTTCATCCCAGCGGCTCCATCTTCATCCAGGCGGCTCCATCTTCATCCATCGAGGGACCGGCATCTTCTTCATCCCTGCGGAGGTGGAGCGGTCGATGCACAGAGGCCCATCTTCATTCAGGTGGCTCCATCTTCATCCATCAAGGGACCGGCATCTTCTTCATCCTTGCAGAGGTCCATCGACGTGGAGGTCCTCTTCATAGGATAGGATTTAAGCAGCTCTGATTCCTATTGGCTGATTCAAATATGCCAATAGGAATGAGAGCTGCTTAAATCCTATTGACTGATTTGAACAGCCAATAGGATTTAAAGAGCTCTAATTCCGATTGGCTGATTTACATTTTTCAGCCAATAGGGATGCAATGGTACCCCCAGTATAAAATGGGTACCTTGTATTTGAATCCTCAGTGTGCAGCAGACGATCGTATGAAGAGGACCTCCATGTCGGATCGATGGACCTCCGCCTGGACCTTTGCCTCCGCAGGGATGAAGAAGATGCCGGTCCCTCGATGGATGAAGATGGAGTCGCATGGATGAAGATGGACCTCCGCCTGAACCTCCACCTCCGCACATCGATGGCTCTGCCTCCGCATGGATGAAGATGATGCTGGTCCCTTAATGGATGAAGATTGAGCTGCCTGGATGAAGATGGAGCCCCTGGGAAGAAGATCGTTCAAGCCGGACTTCAGCAACTGTGAGTACCTAAAGAGGGGTTAGTGTTAGGTTTTTTAAGGTTTTTATGAGATTAGGGCTAATGGGCAATTTTAGAAGAAAAGAGCTGAATGCCCTTTTAAGGGCAATGCCCATGCAAATTCCCTTTTCAGGGCAATGGGTAGATTAGTTTTTTTAAGCTAGGTTTTTTTTATGTTTGAAGTGGGTTGGGGTTTGTAATGTTAGGGGGTGTTTGTTTTTATTGTGTAGAAAAAGAGCTGTTAACTTTAGGGCAATGTCCTACAAAAGGCCATTTTAAGGGCTATTGGTAGTTTATTATAGATTAGAAGTAGTTTATGATAGATTAAGGTTCTTTTTAAACTGTTTAGAATAGGAATAATTTTTATTATTTTTAGAATAGCCATTTTTTATTTTTAATGGGCAGTAAAAGAGATTAATACCCTTTTAAGGGCAATGCCCATACAAATGCCATTTTCAGGGAAATGGGTAGATTAGGTTTAACAACTTATTTTTATTTTGTGGGTTTGGGGGGTGGTGGTTTGAATAGTGTTAGGGGGTATTTGATTTTCTTTTTTAGCAAAAGAGCTGTTAACTTTAGGGCAACGCCCCTTTTAAAGGCCCTTTTAAGGGCCATTGGTAGTTTATTATAGATTAGGTTTTTTTTATTTTCAGGTGTTTCTTTTATTTTTTAAACAGGGTATGAGATCAGGCATAATTTTTATTGTTTTGGATAGTGATGTCGCAAATAGTTCACCGGCAAATAGTTCCCGGCGAACATAGCATGTTCGCGTTCACCACGGCGGGCGAACATATGCGATGTTCGATCCGCCCCCTATTCATCATCATTGAGTAATACTTTGACCCTGTACCTCACAGTCAGAAGGCACATTCCAGCCAATCAGCAGCAGACCCTCCCTCCCAGACCCTCCTACCTCCTGGACAGCATCCATTTTAGATTCATTTGGAAGCTACATTGTTAGTGAGAGGAGGGACCGTGTAGCTGCTGCTGATTTAGTAGGGAAATCTATAGCTAGGCTAGTGTATTCAGTGTCCACAACAGTCCTGAAGGACTAATCTGATCTCTGCTGAAAGGACAGCACCCCAAAAAGCCCTTTTCAAGGCTGCTTTTTTTTCCCTGTGTAATCTAATTGCAGTTGTCTGCCTGCCAGCGTGTGTGTCAGGCTCACAGCATATACTGTGCCCACTAGCCCAGTGCCACCAGTCATATCAGTAGTGTAAATTTAAAAAAAAAAAAAACTTTTTTGACTGTGAAACATCAGTCTGCTTGTGTAATCTAGTTGCAGTTGCCTGCCTGCCAGTGTGTGTGCCAGGCTCACAGCGTATACTGTGCCCACTTACCCAGTGCCACCACTCATATCTGGTGTAACAGTAGTGTAAATTTAAAAAACAAAAACTTTTTTGACTGTGAAACTTCAGTCTGCTTGTATAATCTAATTGCAGTTGCCTGCCTGCTAGCAGGTGTGCCAGGCTCACAGCGTATACTGTGCCCACTTGCCCAGTGCCACCACTCATATCTGGTGTAACAGTAGTGTAAATTTAAAAAAAAACAACTTTTTTGACTGTGAAACTTCAGTCTGCTTGTGTAATCTAATTGCAGTTGCCTGCCTTCCAGTGTGTGTGCCAAGCTCACAGCGTATACTGTGCCCACTTGCCCAATGCCACCACTCATATCTTGTTTAATAGTAGTGTAAGTGTACATTTAAAAAAACAAAAACTTTTTGGACTGTGAAACATCAGTCTGCTTTATTGTGTCAGGCTCACAGCGTATACTGTGCCCACTTGCCCAGTGCCACCACTCATATCTTGTTTAATAGTAGTGTAAGTGAACATTTAAAAAAAAAAAAAACTTTTTTGACTGTGAAACATCAGTCTGCTTTTTTGTGTCAGGCTCACACTTGCCAAGTGGCACCACTCATATCATAGATTGCACGCGCAGTGCCCCAAATTTGAAGTAGGAGGACTGACCAAGCATCTTTTCCCATCTCCCGGTTCCTAAAATCCATGCCATATACCCCCTGATAGAGGACGTAACAGGGATTAAACTGATCAGAATAGTACTACTTAACACTCCTTATAATAACGCAGAGAGAGGAAATGCAGAGAGAGGAGTCTGAAGAAGAGGAGTCAGAGGAGGAAGGTGGCTTTGAGGAAGTGGAAGACCAAACACAGCAGGCGTCCCAGGGGGCTTGTTGTCACCTTTCAGGGACCCTTGGTGTTGTACGTGGCTGGGTGGAGGAAGAGACCTTCAATGACATCAGTGAGGACAAGGAACGGGACATGGCTAGCTTGGTATCCAACATTGTGCAAATGGGGAGTTTGCGATTGTGCAAATGGACTGTTTGCGGTTGTTTGTGGTGCGTTAAACGGGGAGTTTGGTCTGTCACTGTGAAGCGGGCGTAACCCTTACACTACCTGATCGATACAACATCATACCTGATGGTGATTTATGCCCTTTATGGATTAAAACCAAACTCTGCATCAACTATGTAATTTTCCTTGGGAGTTTTGCCATGGATCCCCCTCCGGAATGCCACAGTCCAGGTGTTAGTCCCCTTGAAACAACTTTTAGATCACTATTGTGGCCAGAAAGAGTCCCTGTGGGTTTTAAAATTTGCCTGCCTATTGAAGTCAATGGCGGTTCGCCCTGTTCGCCCGTTCGCGAACTTTTGCGGAAGTTCAAGTTCGCGGTTCGCGAACGCAAAATTTTATGTTCGCAGCATCACTAGTTTTGGATAATTTCATTTGTTCATTTTTGTAATGGTAGTTTTTTGTTGTTTTTTTTTTGTAATTTTTTGTAATGTTAGGATTTAGTGTAAGGCAGCTTAGGTTTTACTTTTGTTTCATAGGTAAGTTTGTATTTTTTTTATCTAGGTAGTTTGTAAATAGTTAATAACTATTTACTAACTAGTCTACCTAGTTAAAATAAATACAAACTTACCTGTGAAATAAAAACCTAAGCTAGCTACAATATAACTATTCGTTATAACTATTCGTTATATTGTAGCTAGCTTAGGTTTGTTTTATTTCACAGGTAAGTTTTTAATTTAGTTTTAAAAATTATTTAGTTAATAATTGTAACTTTAATTTAGCTCTATTTTAATTATATTAAAGTTAGGGGGTGTTAGGTTTAGGGTTAGGGTTATGGTTAGGTTTAGCGTTACGGTTAGGGTTAGAGGGTAATATAGTTTAATTTAGGTTGTTATGTTGGCGATGTGGGGGGGGCTGTGGTTTAGGGGTTAATTAGGTTTAGGTAGTGTCAGTGATGTTGGGGAACTGCGGTTTAGGGGTTAATAGATTTAGTTTGTGTCTGCAATGTTTGGGAACAGCGGTTTAGGAGTTCATATGTTTAGTTCGTGTCTGCAATGTTTTGGAATGGTGGTTTAGGGGTTAATAAGTTTAGTTAGTGTCGGCGAAGTTGGGGAACAGCGGTTTAGTTGTTAATAGCTTTATTTAGTGATTTAGATAGTGTCGACGATGATGAGGAAGTGTGTTTTATGGGCCAATAGATTTGGTTAGTGTTGGCGATGTGGGGGGGTGAGGTTTAGGGGTTAATAGGTTTAGTTAGTGTCGGCGATGTTGGGAAATGGCGGTTTAGGCGTTAATAGCTTAATTTAATTATTTAGACTTAGTATCAGTGATGTGCGGTTTACATTAGGAACAATGAAAAATTTGGATTATTATAGCCTTGGTGACTAAATAATGGGAAGATGACCTGCAGAAATGACTGATCAAAAAAAGATTAATAGTGCGGTAAGCCTTACCCTGCGAAAAAAGTTCAGTGAAAAAAATTTACAATCATTGGAGGAGAGGAAGAAAATGGATCAACATCCCATCCCATGCAACGAACCCAGGTGGCCCAGGCTAAAGCATAAGATTTCCTTGTACCTGGGGCCCAAGATTCACGCAAGAGGAGGGAAGCCTCTTGCGAAAGGCCCTCGGAGGACCAGGATCCACTGAAATCTGCCAAGCCAGAAGGTTCAGGTGGCCTTGGATCAAGAGAGGATGCAGAAGATCCTGGGTGTCCACAAGGAGATTGGGGAGGTTTGGAAGGAGGCGAGGGGGGGCTGAACACATCTCCAGAAGGGGAGCAAACCAAGGTTGGGCTGACCACCAAGGAGTGATTAACGTCAGAAGACATTGAAATTGTTGTACACTCAAAATAGTCCTCGCCAGAAGAGCAAAAGGAAAGAAGGCATAAGCCCAGAGGGAAGGCCAAACTTGCAGAAAATTGTCCACTCCGCTGTCTGGGTCTGGGAGCCAGATGAAAAAACTCGGTAACTGGTGTTTGGTCCGAGATGCAAAAAGATCCACAGAAAGGGATCCAAAGATGCGATTGATCTCCAGAAAAACTTGACGGTTCAGCATCTAGTAGCTGGAATCATTCCAGTGATGACAGAACCAGTCTGCTGTAAGGTTGGAAATGCCTGGAATAAATTGGGCGTGGACAGAAATCCTGCGTTCCAAACAAAACCGATAAAAATGGGACATTACATCTGACAAAGCTTTCGAGCTAATCCCACTTAGTCGGTTGATATAATGGACGGCCGAAAAGTTGTCCATACATAACAGAATGCAACAATCGGTCATATTTTTTGAAAAACTGCGAACGGCAAAGGAGCCGGCTAATAATTCCATGCAATTTATTTGAAGGTTGGATTCCTTCACTGTCCAAGGGCTGCTGGTAGAGGATGTACCACAAGAGGCACCCCAGCCTAAAAGGCTTGCATCGGAAGAGAGAATGAAATCCGGGGAAGATCCGAAAATCACTCTCCCATTCCAGGCCTCCATGTGTTGCAGCCACCAAGACATCTCTGATGAAACTTTGTTTGTCAGAAATATCTGTTGTTGGTAGGAACGGAACTCTTGAAAACATTGAATCTTCAACCGCTGCATGGCACGGTAGTGAAGGGGAGCCGGAAATATGTCCTGGATCAAAGAGGATAGGAGTCCAATGATCCAATGGAGATGGAAGCAGCTCTTAGAGCTGATTGTATCTCTGCTTTGATACAATCTATCTTCTCTTGAGGAAGGAGAAGATGACCAAAAGTAGCTTCTTTAGAGAATCCCAGAAACTCTACAAGTTGTAGAGGGGAAAGGCTCGACTTCTCCAAGTTGATTACAAAACCCAGGGAGGAGAGGAGAAAGCACATTTCTTGAAGCTGAGAGTGCAACAGGTCTTTGTCTTGAGCCATCAGAGGAATATAATCCAAGTATACCACTAGATGAAATCCTCGAGCCCTGAGGCAGGCTAATACCAGTTTGAGAAGCTTCATAAAGCACCAAGGGGCTGAGCTGAGTCCGAAAGGGAGACAGGTGAACTGCCAAAGGTGGTCTGCCCATCTGAACTGAAGATACTTCCAACAGAGAGGGGCCACCGGCACAGTTAAATTGGCGTCCTTCAAGTCCAAACGAACCATCCAATCGTTCAGATGGAGGAGGTCTCTCAGCATATGGATGCCCTCCATTTTGAAGTGGCGGTATACTACAAAAAAGTTGAGGTCCCTCAAGTTGATGACAGGACAAAATCTATGACAAAACCCTGAATTGTATGGAGAACCCAGGGATCTGCCGACAGAGACAACCAATTTTGGAAAAAATGGGCAAGTCTGCCAGCAAACAGATGGGAAGAAGGATGGGAACTCACCATGGTTGGCGTTAGGAAGGGCCGGAGGAAATTGTGAGGCTGATTGTCTGGGTCCCGCAGGTCTGGCTCTGAACGGGAACATGGCTCTGTGATATCCTGGCGGATATTGTGGTTGGTAGTACCCCGGTGGGTACTGAGGTTGATTGAGGTCCATGAACTGGCATTGGCCAAAATTTTAGTGGTCGGGCAGATGACCTATGTATCTGCCGGCCCTGGCAAAAACCCGCCTGGGTTGGAAAACCTTTCTGAGAGAGGCCTGAATTTTATCAATTGATGTGAAAGTCGAAACATAATGTCTCATAATAGTGAGAAAGGAAAAATATATATATATATATACAGTGTATATATATATATGTATATAAACTACATTTCTGATTTAAATTACATGGGAAGAGAAAACATAACCTGCTGACTGGAAAGCAGCAAAGAAAAGAGAAAGATATTTGCTGTTGCTGTGGGATTATATTATCTGCTGCTGTTTTGGAAGTCAGTAAAGATTATGCATAAAATATGAAGCCTCCTGTCTTGCCATAAAATTCCAAATATGAATAATGGATCTGAAAATTCGGAATCTAATTTATTCATTTTCTGAATTTTTCGGAAAAAAATCTCTGAATATGACAAAATTCGGCAGAAAAACTAATTCGGCCAAAACGAAACGCACATATCAAATTCCAATACACCCTATAGGACCCTATAGGACACTCTAACTTATGTTACAGTTAGATACTAGGTTCCAATCAGTTACTTACTATAAGACACCCAGAGGCAACATAATTAGTTATATAACTTATGTTAACTAAAACTGAGTTAGTTCCAAACCTATCAGTGGATCATAAAATATTATTATTAATATCAGGTATTAGTAAAAAGCGCCAGCAGATTACGTAGCGCTATACAAGAAATAATGGAACATTACTGGGATGCTCAATTACAAACAGTGACCGCACCACCTTCTAAGCAAAAATTGCAATATGCTCAGGCACGGGATAGAGTCTGGTCCTAGACTCAATTATAATATAATATAAATAAATCCCAGCCAATGAGTCTTAGAAATCTTTCAACAAAGGATTTTAATTGTATATGTTACTTCACACTGTACAATAATGAATCAGGAAAGTCTAAATGTAAACTCACTCAAATCCACACATCCCCCATCCCCCATACATATCGTACCATACATCAATACAAAACTAAAACAGTAAAAATGAAAGTCAACAATTGTTGCAACACAACAATTGATACAACATAAATTGATAGCCATAACACCCCCAGGGCGTCCCCAGGGGATGAAGACCAGCACCACTTGTATTCAAAAATAATAGAAAAAACTGTTCAGCTTTTGCACAAATCAGGAAAGTTCTTTATATATGAAGATGTAGTAGAAAAAAGATCAGAGGCATTGAAAAAATTAATGGATCAGGGCCATCTCACTCTGTTCCGGTTATTGCATGAATGACCATATACTTTTATGATGCTTGGTATACTGTTGTGTTACAGTCCCAAGATAATAATAAATTGCTACAAATATTTGTAATCCTTGATTTGTATATCATGGAGAGAGACAAGCACATATGACACCTGTTGTAACTTGAAACGTGTATTTGCAATAATATTACATGTGGTAATATCAATACTGTGCATATAAATGTCCAGTATTGATATTACCACATGTAATATTATTGCAAATACATGTTTCAAGTTACAACACGTGTCATATATGCTTGTGTCTCTCCATGATATACAAATCAAGGATTACAAATATTTGTAGCAATTTATTATTATCTTGGTGTCATATATGCTTGTGTCTCTCCATGATATACAAATCAAGGATTACATATAATGAAGGTCCAACCTCACACCCTTTAAACTTCACTCACAGTGTACTAACTGACACTTGCCCAGATACACAGTTCAAACTTCGAGTACCTTGTATTGCTCAAATAGTTACCGCGATCTTAAATGCAGCTCAAGCTGTTGGAGAATCACAAGTAACAGTGTTACTTTGGACGTCATATGCTTGTATGCCGGGTACTAATGTGAGACTTGTCACCGACATTCTCTTCAGTGTGGAAATGGACCGCTCTTGAGTTACTCCAATCTCACCTACTATGCCAAAACCATTCACCGTTACCCTGGAATGTGGCTCAAACAGCACGAACATGAACAGGTGATAGCGTCTTATTGATTCTGATGCACGTTTCGGGACTCCGCCCCTTTCTCAAGGAATATACAGGTTGTAGTGTGAAGGTGCTGTTTAAACCGTTATTGCTTCATACTTATTGTATACTCGTATTCACACCCCCAGTAACGTCACACTCCGTTTGCACACGTAACATTCATTCATTATTTGTATGGAAACCCGGATTTGTATAAAGCTCACGAATCATATGTACAAAGTGAAATGAGACCGCTACAGATCGCATAATTCACTCATGTTTATAGTGACCTATAGTATATCCTGCCTAATTTCCATTTATAAGGGATACCGAGTCTCATTCCCATGTTACAGCCTCACAAGGCACGCTATATCCTACTGATAATATGTGACTACAATATAAGCAAAAACATATAATGAAAGAACCCAGAATATCTACGTAACCCAGGGTATCTCATGAGGGACCGACATCCTCACATTAACAGAGTAACTGACTCCTTTTTTTTAAACAAAAAGAATATATAAGAATATTAAAGAAAAAAGAGAAAAGTTACAGCTTTATTAAAAGAACCAGTACCTACATAGTTATGCATCGATTATGTAGATGATCATGTAAGCTTTATAGGGTCGTACCCAAATACAAATTTTGGTCATATTATGGTCAATTAGGACCATTCAAGACTTAGCAAAAAATCCTCTTAGGTAATACTTAAACTCTATAGTAACACCCTATGATATACGATCTTTTACTTATAATGTGACCAAACCCTAATTTAAGTTGTATCCTTGGTACCCCTATGACCTATATTGAGGTCCGTGAGAAAGAAAATTTACCATAGGATATAGGACACTCTAACTTATGTTACAGTTAGATACTAGGTTCCAATCAGTTACTTACTATAAGCCACCCAGAGGCAACATAATTAGTTATATAACTTATGTTAACTAAAACTGAGTTAGTTCCAAACCTATCAGTGGATCATAATATATTATTATTATTATCAGGTATTTATAAAGCACCAGCAGATTACGTAGCGCTATAGAAGAAATAATGGAACATTACAGGGATGCATTAAATATACAAACAAGTACAATATTGGGGTACATTACAGTTGTAGGTGCAATAATTGAGTTATACAAAAGGAGAGGAATGCCCTGCCCTTGAGCACAGTCAGTAGTAGTTCACTTTAAATACAAAGTAGCCTACAGGTAGAGAGGCTCTTAAGCTTACAATCTAAAGGAGAGGGAATGGAGACAGAAGGTAAGGGAGAAGGGAAATATGTCTGATATAAGGCAGAGTAAAATGAGAGTGAGTGAAATGTGTGGTGAGTAAACGAGGGTTTGAAAAGTGTAACAGAATATGATAAAGTGTCAGTTCAGAGGCTGTGAGTGTGAAGTATTATCTCTATCCTGGATCATTAATGACAGCTGCACCTAATTGCTGTTAGGTGTTTATATATTAAAGTAAACACCAGGGTGGGAGGTGGAGGGAGGATTGGTGGGCTAGTGTGTGCAGAGAACCTGTAGAACTGTTTGTTGCTGTGATGTCTTCAAATTTATGTTTGCAAAAAGGCTGTAGGATCTTTAAATGTACAGTGGGGCAAAAAAGTATTTAGTCAGCCACCAATTGTGCAAGTTCTCCAACTTAAGAAGATGAGAGAGGCCTGTAATTTTCATCATAGGTATACCTCAACTATGAGAGACAAAATGTGGAAACAAATCCAGACAATCACATTGTCTGATTTGGAAAGAATTTATTTGCAAGTTATGGTGAAAAATAAGTATTTGGTCAATATCAAAAGTTCATCTCAATACTTTGTTATATATCGTTTGTTGGCAATGACAGAGGTCAAACGTTTTCTGTAAGTCTTCACAAGGTTGTAACACACTGTTGCTGGTATGTTGGCCCATTCCTGCATGCAGATCTCCTCTAGAGCAGTGATGTTTTGGGGCTGTTGCTGGGCAACACAGACTTTCACCTCCCTCCAAAGGTTTTCTATGGGGTTGAGATCTGGAGACTGTCTAGGCCACTCCAGGACCTTGAAATGTTTCTTACAAAGCCACTCCTTCATTGCCTGGGCAGTGTGTTTGGGATCATTGTCATGCTGAAAGACCCAGCCACGTTTCATCTTCAATGCCCTTGCTGATGGAAGGAGGTTTGCACTCAACAAATCTCACAATACATGGCCCCATTCATTCTTTCATGTACACGGATCAGTCATCCTGTTCCCTTTGCAGAGAAACAGCCCCAAAGCATGAGGTTGCCACCCCCATGCTTCACAGTAGGTATGGTGTTCTTTGGTTGCATCTCAGCATTCTCTCTCCTCCAAACACGACGAGTTGTGTTTCTATCAAGCAGTTCTACTTTGGTTTCATCTGACCATATGACATTCTCCCAATCTGCTTCTGGATCATCCAAATGCTCTCTAGCATACTTCAGATGGGCCCAGACATGTACTGGCTTAAGCAGGGGGACAAGTCTGGTACTGCAGGATCTGAGTCCCTGGCGGCGTAGTGTGTTACTGATGGTAGCCTTTGTTACGTTGGTCCCAGCTCTCTGCAGGTCATTCACTAGGTCCCCGTGTGTGGTTCTGGGATGTTTGCTCACAGTTCTTGTGATCATTTTGACCCCACGGGGTGAGATCTTGCGTGGAGCCCCAGATCGAGGTAGATTATCAGTGGTCTTGTATGACTTCCATTTTCTAATTATTGCTCCCACAGTTGATTTCTTCACACCAAGCTGCTTGCCTATTGCAGAATCAGTCTTCCCAGCCTGGTGCAGGTCTACAATTTTGTTTCTGGTGTCCTTCGACAGCTCTTTGGTCTTCACCATAGTGGAGTTTGGAGTGTGACTGTTTGAGGTTGTGGACAGGTGTCTTTTATACTGATAACAAGTTCAAACAGGTGCCATTAATATAGGTAATGAGTGGGGGACAGAGGAGCCTCTTAAAGAAGAAGATACAGGTCTGTGAGAGCCAGAAATCTTCCTTGTTTGTAGGTGACCAAATACTTATTTTCCACCATAATATGCAAATAAATTCTTTCCAAATCAGACAATGTGATTGTCTGGAATTGTTTCCACATTTTGTCTCTCATAGTTGAGGTATACCTATGATGAAAATTACAGGCCTCTCTCATCTTCTTAAGTGGGAGAACTTGCACAATTTGTGGCTGACTAAATACTTTTTTCCCCACTGTATGTTGTTTGCAGAGAGCCTGTAGGATTGCTTGTTGCTGTGAGATCTTCAAATGTATGTTTGCAAAAAGGTTTCAATCCACGTACAAACCCATTTTACTACTCAAGGTTCCTAAGTGTCCTTTTATATTTTTTCCTATTTTATTTATAACTTAATAAATGTTGTTTTAATTTTCTTTTTCCAAAAGTTCAATCAATATGTAAGTTGTTAACCTTACATTAGCTAATTTAGCTGTAAGTTATTCTAAAAAACCAAAGTGGTATATGTGTATTATTTTCTAGAGTGGGGTTTTTTCCTCTATTGTACATGTGTGTATATATATATATATATATATATATATATATATATATATATATATATATATATATTGTATGTGTGTGTGTTTATGTGTGTACATATGTATTTATATATTTATATGTGTACGCATGTCTTTTGAGACATATATATACATATGAACACATAAATACGTATCTACAGTATCCCACAAAAGTGAGTACACCCTTACATTTTTGTAAATATTTTATTATATCTTTTCATGTGACAACAGTGAAGAAATTACAGTTTGCTACAATGTAAAGTAGAGAGTGTACAGCCTGTATAACAGTGTAAATTTGCTGTCCCCTCAAAATAACAACACACAGGCATTAATGTCTAAACCATTGGCAACAAAAGTAAGTACACCCCTAAGTGGAAATGTCCAAATTGATCCCAAAGTGTCAATATTTTGTGTGGCCACCATTATTTTCCAGCACTGCCTTAACCCTCTTGGGCATGGAGTTCACCAGAGCTTCACAGGTTGCCACTGGAGTCCTCTTCCACTCCTCCATGACGACATCACAGAGCTGGTGGATGTTAGAGACCTTGTGCTCCCCCACCTTCCATTTTAGGATGCCCCACAGATGCTCAATAGGATTTAGGTCTGGAGACATGCTTGGTCAGTCCATCACCTTTACCCTTAGCTTCTTTAGCAAGGCAGTAGTTGTCTTGGAGGTGTGTTTGGGGTCGTTATCATTTTGGAATACTGCCCTGTGGCCCAGTCTCCAAAGGGAGAGGATCATGCTCTGCTTCAGTATGTCACAGTACGTGTTGGCATTCATGGTTCATTCAATGAACTGTAGCTCCCAAATGCTGGCAGCACTTATGCAGGCCCAGACCATGACACTCCCACCATCATGCTTGACTGTACCAAGACACACTTGTCTTTATACTCCTCACCTGGTTGCTGCCACACAAGTTTGACACCATCTGAACCAAATAAGTTTATCTTGGTCTCATCGGACCACAGGACATGGTTCAAGTAATCCATGTCCTTAGTCTGCTTGTCTTCAGCAAACCATTTGCGGCCATGCAGACCAATTTGATGCAGTGTTTGGTGTATGGACTGAGCACTGACAGGCTGACCCCCAACCCATCAACCTCTGCAGCAATGCTGGCAGAACTCATACATCTATTTCCCAAAGATGACCTCTGGATATGATGCTGAGCACGTGCACTCAACTTTTTTGGTCGACCATGGCGAGGCCTGTTCTAAATGGAACCTCTCCTGTGAAACCACTGTATGGTCCTGCCCACCATGCTGCAGCTCAGTTTCAGGGTCTTGGCAATCTTCTTATAGCCTAGGCCTTCTTTATGAAGAGCAACAATTCTTTTTTTTTCAGATTCTCAGAGAGTTCTTTGCTTTGAGGTGCCATGTTGAACTTCCAGTGACCAGTATGAGAGAGTGTGAGAGCGATAACACCAAATTTAACACACCTGCTCTTCATTCATACCTAAAACCTTGTAACACTAACGAGTCACATTGGGCCCGATTTGGACATTTCCACTTAGGAGTGTACTCACTTTGGTGCCAATGGTTTAGACATTAATGGCTGTGTGTTGAGTTATTTTGAGGGGACAGCAAATTTACACTGTTATACAGGATACACACTCACTACTTTAAATTGTAGCAAAGTGTCATTTCTTCAGTGTTGTCACATGAAAAGATATAATAAAATATTTTCAAAAATGTGAGGGGTGTACTCACTTTTGTGGGATACTGTATATATATATATATATATATATATATATATATATATATATATATATATATATATATATACATACATATTCATCTTTAGATAGGTATATGTATTTATCTCAGTGTTATAGCCCTTTGCCTGCCTTTTGTATGACTAAATAGAACATATTCTTCTATGTGAAGTAAATTAGAATGTGAAATATTTATATTTTCTGGCGGGTTAGCGCACTTTGGAATTTGTTTGTGCTGGAGTAGGGTGTTAGGGTTTATTTCTCTCTTTTTTGTTCCATTGACTTCTATGGGGGAATACATTATTCAGCCTCGCTATATACTAAATTTGGCTTTTTACGTGCATCGTGTTAGCGCACAATCGAAAAAGCGGTTTAATTTCAATTTGAAATACGAGTGCTACCCAACACGCATGAGGGGGCCGATTTATGAAAGTGAGAGCGGACTTGATACGATGTAGCATATCATATCCGCTGCACATCGATAAATGCCGACAGCATGCGCTGTCAGCATATATCATTGCACAAGTAGTTCTTGTGAACTGCTTGTGCAAAGCTGCCCCATGCAGATTCGCAGCCAATCGGTCGCTAGCAGGGGGTGTCAATCAGCCCGATCGTATAGGATCGGGCTGATTGATGTCCACAGCCTCAGCGCTGGCAGACAAGTTATGGAGCAGTGGTCTTTAGACCGCTGCTTCACAACTGCTGTTTCCGGCGATCCTGAAGGCTTGCACAGAAACAGGGACATCAAGCTCCTTTCGAAACTTGATAATTTGGCCCCAAAAATCTTACATCTAGGGGAGTTAGCGCTCAAGGGGGAGCATTAAAAATCACTCAATTTGTAATCTGGCCCTAAATATAATTTATGCACCTCCCTTTAATCATGGATTCTGCCATTATGGAACCTAGGTTTTACTGCAGGTATCTGAAGAATTGCTGCACATGTGCAAGCACACAAGCACAGGAATGTAGCAAAAGATAGATTTCAACATGGCGGCACCCATAACTAGAGGTAGGTGGGGAATAACCTCAATACTATTCTTTTAAAATGTTCTTAGTGTTTAATGGTCTTTGAAGATCAAATTAATGGGTCAACATCACAGAAAGTAGTTTTAGATGCTGTAAACACCCAGACTCCAGACACTGTAAAGCTTGTAAATTTTTGTTGGACATTGTAATAAAGAAAAAACTTCTTAAACCCAAAAATAGGGGAAGGATTTGGGCTAACCCATAACATAGAAGAAGTATGGGGAGATTTTATCCAAATCAAAAACAGCTTCAGACACAGAGGCCCATTTATCAAGCTCCGTATGGAGCTTGTGGGCCCATGTTTCTGGCCAGTCTTCAGACTCGACAGAAACAGCAGTTATAAAGCAGTGGTCTAAAGACCGCTGCTCCATAACCCTGTCTGCCTGCTCTGAGCAGGCGGACAGGAATCGCCACAATTCAACCCGATCGAGTATGATCGGGTTGATTGACACCTCCCTGCTGGTGGCCCATTGGCCGCGAGTCTGCAGGGGGCAGCGTTGCATCAGCAGCTCTAGTGCTCTCTCTGCATTCAGTGAGGTCTTAGCACGCATAATTCAAGTTAAAAGTAAAACGTTTTCACACTAGTGCTAACCCGATGAATGCAAAAAGACTTAGACTATCACAACTGTGTTAACGTATTCCCCCATAGACTTTAATGTAGTGCAAAGAGTAGAAAAAAACAACCTTAGGATATATATCTATATATATATATATATATATATATATATATTTAAAATTATATATAAGTATAGATATTCACAGATATACAGTATCCCACAAAAGTGAGTACACCCCTCACATTTTTGTAAATATTTTATTATATCTTTTCATGTGACAACACTGAAGAAATTACACTTTGTAACAATATAAAGTAGTGAGTGTACAACCTGTATAACAGTGTAAATTTGCTGTCCCCTCAAAATAACTTAACACACAGCCATTAATGTCTAAACCGTTGGCAACAAAAGTGAGTACACCGCTAAGTGGAAATGTCCAAATTGAGCCCAATTAGCCATTTCCCTCCCCTGTGTCATGTGACCTGTTAGTGTTACAAGGTCTCAGGTGTGAATGGGGAGCAGGTGTGTTCAATTTGGTATTATCGCTCTCACACTCTCTCATACTTGTCACTGGCAGTTCAACATTGCACCTCATGGCAAAGAACTCTCTGAGGATTGGAAAAAAAAGAATTGTTGCTCTACATAAAGATGGCCTAGGCTATAAGAAGATTGCCAAGACCCTGAAACTGAGCTGCAGCATGGTGGGCAAGACCATACAGGGGTTTCACAGGACAGGTTCCCCTCAGAACAGGCCTCGCCATGGTCGACCAAAGAAATTGAGTGCACGTGCTCAGCGTCATATATAGAGGTTGTTTTTGGGAAATAGATGTATGAGTGCTGCCAGCATTGCTGCAGAGGTTGAAGGGGTGGGGGGTCAGCCTGTTAGTGCTCAGACCATATGCCGCACACTGCATCAAATTGGTCTGCATGGCTGTCATCCCAGACGGAAGATACTTCTAAAGGTGATGCACAAGAAAGCCTGCAAACAGTTTGCTGAAGACAAGCAGACTAAAGACATGGATTACTGGAAACATGTCCTGTGATCCAATGAGACGAAGATAAACTTATTTAGTTCATATGGTGTCAAGCGTGTGGAAACCAGGTGAAATGGTCAGGGCCTGCATTAGCATTGGGGAGCTACAGTTCATTGAGGGAAACATGAATGCCAACATGTACTGTGACATACTGAAGCAGAGTATGATCCCCTCCCTTCGGAGACTGGGCCGCAGGGCAGTATTCCAACATGAAAATGATCACAGCCACACCTCCGAAATGACCACTGCCTTGCTAAAGAAGCTGAGGGTAAAGATGATGGACTGGCCAAGCATGTCTCCAGACCTAAACCCTATTGAGCATCTGTGAGGCATCCTCAAACAGAAGGTGGGGGAGCGCAAGGTCTTTAACATCCACCAGTTCCGTGATGTAGTCATGGAGGAGTGGAAGATGACTCCAGTGGCAACTTGTAAAGCTCTGGTGAACTCCATGCCCAAGAGGGTTAAGGCAGTGCTGGGAAATAATGGTGGCCACACAAAATATTGACGCTTTGGGCCCAAATCAGACATTTCCACTTAGGGGTGTACTCACTTTTGTTGCCAATGGTTTTCACATTAATGGCTGTGTGTTGAGTTATTTTTATGGGGGACAGCAAATGTACAGTTATACAGGCTGTACACTCACTTCTTTACATTGTAGCAAAGTGTCATTTCTTCTGTGTTGTCACATGAAAAGATATAATAAAATATTTACAAAAATGTGAGTGGTGGTGTACTCTTTTGTGGGATACTGTATATAGGAATATCTATTTAAAAAATCTTAGAACATAATCCCTTATGTGAAGAACATTGAAATGTGAAATATTTACAGTAAATACATAGGTAAACACTTCATTAAATGCAAATATTGCATAATGATATTACATGTTTTCAGCTACTGGACTGCAAAGGGCGCCAATGCACATATATATATATATATATATATATATATATATATATATATATATATATATATATATATATATATATATATATGTTTATATATGTATGTATGTATGTATACATATGTATTTATGTGTTTATATGTGTATATATGTAAATATATGCTAAAGCCCTTTTTTGCCAGCTTTTTGAGACCTCATATCTTTGAGCTCTTATAATAATAAGGTTAAGAAAGTCATTTTTTTCATACTGTATCCATCAGTGTATTAAATTATTGCTTAAAGGGATACTGAACCCAATTTTTTTCTTTCGTGATTCAGATTCAGAGCATGCAATTTTAAGCAACTTTCTAATTTACTCCTACTATCAAATTGTCTTCATTATCTTGGTATGTATATTTGAAAAACAAGAATGTAAGTTTAGATGCCGGCCCATTTTTGGTGAACAAACTGAGTTGTCCTTGCTGATTGGACAGCACCAATAAACAAGTGCTATCCAACATACTGAAAGAACAATTGGCTGGCTCCTTAGCTTAGATGCCTTCTTTTTAAATTAAAGATTCAGTGGGGAAAAAAAGTATTTAGTCAGTCACCAATTGTGCAAGTTCTCCCACTTAAGAAGATGAGAGAGGCCTGTAAGTTTCATCATAGGTATACCTCAACTATGAGGGACAAAATGTGTAAACAAATCCAGACAATCACATTGTCTGATTTGGAAAGAATTTATTTGCAAATTATGGTGGAAAATAAGTATTTGGTCACCTACAAACAAGCAAGATTTCTGGCTCTCACATACCTGTATCTTCTTCTTTAAGAGGCTCCTCTGTCCTCCACTCATTACCTGTATTAATGGCACCTGTTTGAACTTGTTATCAGTATAAAAGACACCTGTCCACAACCTCAAACAGTCACACTCCAAACTCCACTATGGTGAAGACCAAAGAGCTGTCGAAGGACACCAGAAACAAAATTGTAGACCTGCACCAGGCTGGTAAGACTGAATCTGCAATAGGCAAGCAGCTTGGTGTGAATAAATCAATTGTGGGAGCAATAATTAGAAAATGGAAGTCATATAAGACCACTGATAATCTCCCTCTATCTGGGGCTCTACGCAAGATCTCACCCCGTGGGGTCAAAATGATCACAAGAACGGTGAGCAAACATCCCAGAACCACATGGGGGACCTAGTGAATGACCTGCAGAGAGCTGGACCAACGTAACAAAGGCTACCATCAGTAACACACTACGCTGACAGGGACTCAGATCCTGCAGTGCCAGACGTGTCCCCCTGCTTAAGCCAGTACATATCCGGGCCCATATGAAGTATGCTAGAGAGCATTTGGATGATCCAGAAGCGGATTGGGAGAATGTCATATGGGCAGATGAAACCAAAGTAGAACTGTTTGGTAGAAACACAACTTGTCGTGTTTGGAGGAGAGAGAACACCATACCTACTGTGAAGCATGGGGGTGGCAACATGATGCTTTGGGGCTGTTTCTCTGCAAAGGGAACAGGACGACTGATCCGTGTACATGAAAGAATGAATGGGGCCATGTATCGTGAGATTTTGAGTGCAAACCTCCTTCCATCAGCAAGGGCATTGAAGATGAAATGTGACTCGGTCTTTCAGCATGACAATGATCCCAAACACACCACCCGGGTAACGAAGGAGTGGCTTCGTAAGAAGCATTTCAAGGTCCTGGAGTGGCCAAGCCAGTCTCCAGATCTCAACCCCATAGAAAACCTTTGGAGGGATTTGAAAGTCCGTGTTGCCCAGCAACAGCCCCAAAACATCACTGCTCTAGAGGAGATCTGCATGCAGGAATGGGCCTACATACCAGCAACAGTGTGTGACAACCTTGTGAAGACTTACAGAAAACGTTTGACCTCTGTCATTGCCAACAAAGGATATATAACAAAGTGTTGAGATTAACTTTTGATATTGACCAAATACTTATTTTCCACCATAATTTGCAATTAAATTCTTTCCAAATCAGACAATGTAATTGTCTGGATTTGTTTCCACATTTTGTCTCTCATAGTTGAGTTATACCTATGATGAAAATTACAGGCCTCTCTCATCTTCTTAAGTGGGAGAACTTGCATAATTGGTGGCTGACTAAATACTTTTTCCCCCCACTATAGCAAGAGAACAAAGAAAAATTGATAATAAGAGTAAATTAGAAAGTTGCTTAAAATTGCATGCTCTATATGAATCACGAAAGAAAAAATTTGGGTTCAGTGTCCCTTTAAGTTGAGTAGGAAGAACTTGTTGCTTTTGAGAATAAAAAATGTCTTTGAATAGATGTTTCAGAGACTGCCCATCTGAGTTTATTCAAAAAGCTTTAAAGAGACAATATAATGCTAAATAAAATAAGAAATAAATACAAATAAATCATTAAAAGTAATCTTTTTTATATCATAGTGCTTACATTTTTTGAATTATGGACCCTGGCTAACTATTGCCGAGTTAACATTTCTGGTTTTCATTTTAAGGTACAAAGCTTTAAACAATTTGGCTTAAGTGATCAACTACCATTTAGAGGATTAGCTGTATTTTAAACTCAGCTGAAATGTAATAAAAAAAGAACACAGACTTCTGGAATTCTCTTTTTAATTGAAAAATAAACTTTATTCAACACTTTACATAGGCATGCGGCAGAGTCTCTCACTACAACCCTTGCAGTATGAGGTTTCATAAAAACAGGGCTACAAGCCCATCCCACTACATATTTTTAGATGACATCCGGTGGACCATTCAGACTTTTCATCCTCATTGATCCAGCCTCACAGCTGCAACCCAACTTCCAAGGTGCCTCCAGCGTCTCAAACCACATCCTCCTCAGTTGCTGCAACAACTTGGGCTTGCCAGGAACTGGTGCTACACCTCATTGCCCCTCCATAGCACAGTTCATATTAAAGGTAAATAAAATAGTCAGTTTCATTGTAGTAATGGGTAATATTTCATAAAAATAATTGCAATATGTATTAATAATTTGTTTAAAAGGATTTTACAGTTATTTTTTTTTTAACTTAATTTTTAACTTAATCTGCCCTCACACTGTACGTAACGGCAAAGGAGCAGCTTTTCCTTTGAAGTGTTGCTAGGATATACCTATAAAATCTGCAGTTAGTTTACTGCACATGCTCAGAAGAGGGCATTTGCCACAAAATTCACTTGACAGTAGAACATAAGTTCTGTAATGCCCGCTCTGCTATGTAGCGGCAGGCAGTGGCTACACTGAGAATTGCTCATTTATCAATAAATAAAATCATACACGTTATATTTCCTTCTTCCTTTTTCTTTCTTTCTTTCTTTCTTTCTCTCTTTCCTTTCGTTTTTCCATTCTTTCTTTCTTTCCTTCCTTCCATTCTTTCTTTCCTTCCTTCCGTTCTTTTTTCCATTCTTTTTCCATTCCTTCCTTCTTTCTTTCTTTCTTTCTTTCTTTCTTTCTTTCTTTCCCCCTTCTTTCTTCTTTCCTTCTTTCTTCTTTCCTTCTTTCTTTCCTTCCTTCTTTCTTCTTTCCTTCTTTCTTCTTCCCTTTCTATCTTTATTGCTTTCTTTCCTTCCTTCTTTCTTTCTTTCTTTCTTTCTTTCTTTCTTTCTTTCTTTCTTTCTTTCTTTCTTTCTCTTTCTTTCTTTCTTTCTTTCTTTCTTTTTCTTCCTTCTTTCTTTTCTTCCTTTCTTATAAATAAGCAGGCAGTGGCTACACTGAGAATAACCTATTTATCAAGAAAACAAGTAATTTGTTTTTAACATGATATCTTCCTTTCTTTCTTTCCTTCTTTCCTTCCTTCCTTCTTTCTTCTGTCTTCTTTCTTTTTTCCTTTCTTTCTTTATTTTGTTCTTTCTTTGTTTCTTTCTTTTCTTATTTCTTTTTTCCTTTCTTTCTTTCCTTCTTTCTTTCCTTCTTTCTTTCTTTCCTTCTTTCTTTCTTTCTTTCCTTCTTTCTTTCCTTCTTTCTTTCTTTCTTTCTTTCCTTCTTTCGTTTTTTTCTTTCTTTCTTTTTTCTTTCTTGATATGCCTATCTCATGTTATTTTTTTCTTTTTTAAATGATTATTAATGCTAGAATTTGTACATATATCTTTGCACATACTTGTATATATACTGTATATATATATATATATATATATATATATATATATATATATATATATATATATATATATATATATATATATATATATATATACACAGAGAGAAGCACTGGGCTAAAAAGCTGCACCCAGGTGGTAAATTGCCATAGAACAGGCTAACAATGGTATTGAGCCAGTTGTTCGTTCCTGTGAGTGCACTTCTCTCTGTATATACACAACACACAGAAAACCTGGCACTCGCCATCAGATTCACAGTAATATTTAAAAGCAAAACTGGGGGAAGTCAGTTACATTTGGCGCCAATGGATCAAGCCCAGGACCACGACCTTCCTGGGACCCTAAACCAGCACCCACACAATGCATACTTCCAAACAAACCAACTGGGAACCTCCCAGGGTGACACAGGCTTTGTAACCTCCCCTATGTAAATACAAAACACAGGAATGGACCGCACTCACAGGTCCACAGGCGTCAAATATAACTGACTTCCCCCAGTTTTTCTTTTAAACATAAAAATGCAGATGTACTTTGTCAGTATTGTGTTTGTTTCACAGTGTGAGCTGTGCTGCATGAGTGTGGGTAGGTCACAATGTGTGTGAATTGTGCTGCATGAGTGTGTGTTAGTGACAATGTGTGTGTTTCACAGTGTGAAGTTGTGTCAGTGTGAGCTGTGTTGTATGAGTGTGTGTTAGTGACAATGTGTGTGTCAGTGTGAAGTTGTGTCAGGGTGAGCTGTGCTGTATGAGTGTTTTTGGGGGACAATGTATGTGTCAGTGTGAAGTTGTGTCTGTGTGAGCTGTTCTTTATGAGTGTGTGTTAGTAACAATGTGTGTGTTTCTCAGTGTGAAGTTGTGTCAGTGTGAGCTGTGTTGTATGAGTGTGTGTTAGTGACAATGTGTGTGTTTCTCAGTGTGAAATTGTGTCAGTGTGAGCTGTTCTGTATGAGTGTGCTTAGGGGACAATGTGTGTGACAGTGGGAAGTTGCGTCTGTGTGAGCTGTGCAGCAGGTATAGTACTTTATTCTGTTCCTTCCTGCACAGATCAGCACTTTCTCTGTCCTGTCTTTGAGGAGGAAACCAAATCCACAGTTGGGGAGGAGGGAAGGGGAGAGATCATGTAAACAGTAACTCTTTTTACATTACTGTTATTATTTTCAATAATGAAGATAAGTACTGCTTTACCCACATAAAATGATTAAGTGTGTCAGTGGCCCTCCTCTTGGCTGTGTTGGGGAAGGTCGGTGGGGAGGGAGTGGACTTCTGCTTGTATACAGGAAGCAGCTGTCCCATGCAGCTAGCAGATCACTAGAAAAGAGCACCGCAGAGGTATGTTTGTAGGGCATGCACACTCATACAGCACAGCTCACACTGACACAACTTCACGCTGAGAAACACATACATTGTCACTAACACACACTCATACAGCTAATAAAAATGCAGATGTACTTTGTCAGTATTGTGTTTGTTTCTCAGTGTGAGCTGTGCTGCATGAGTGTGTGTTGGTCACAATGTGTGTGTTTCTCAGTGTGAAGTTGTGTCTGTGTGAGCTCTGCTGAATGAGTGTGGGTAGGTCACAATGTGTGTGTGTGTCAGTGTGAGCTCTGCTCCATGAGTGTGTGTGGGTGATAATGTGTGTGTCACTGTGAAGTTGTGTCTGTTTGAGTTGTGCTGTATGAGTGTGTGTTAGCGAAAATGTATGTGTTTCTCAGCGTGAAGTTGTGTCAGTGTGAGCTGTGCTGTATGAGTGTGTTTGGGGGACAATCTGTGTGTCAGTGTAAAGTTGTGTCTATGTGAGCTGTGCTGTATGAATGTGGGTAAGTTAAAATGTGTGTGTTTCTCAGTGTGAAGTTGTGTCAGTGTGAACTGTGCTGTATGAGTTTGTTTGGGGGGACTATTTGTTTGTCAGTGTGAAGTTGTGTCAGTGTGAGCTGTGTTGTATTAGTGTGTTTGGGGGACAATGTGTGTGTTAGAGTGAAGTTGTGTCTGTGTGAGCTGTGCTGTATGAGTGTGTGTTAATGACAATGTGTGTGTTTCTCAGTGTGAAGTTGTGTCAGTGTGAACTGTTCTGTATGAGTGTGCTTAGGGGACAATGTGTTTGTCAGTGGGAAGTTGTGTCTGTGTGAGCTGTGCTGTATGAGTGTGGGTAGGTCACAATGTTTGTGTTTGCCAGTGTGAAGTTGTGTCTGTGTGAGCTTTGCTCTATGAGTGTGGGTAAGTAACAATCAGCTAGATTACGAGTTTTGCGTTAGAGGCTATGCGGTTCTAACGAGCAGTTTTCTTTCATGTAATTAGCAAGAGTCCATGAGCTAGTGACGTATGGGATATACATTCCTACCAGGAGGGGCAAAGTTTCCCAAACCTCAAAATGCCTACAAATACACCCCTCACCACACCCACAAATCAGTTTTTACAAACTTTGCCTCCTATGGAGGTGGTGAAGTAAGTTTGTGCTAGATTCTACGTTGATATGCGCTCCGCAGCAGGTTGGAGCCCGGTTTTCCTCTCAGCGTGCAGTGAATGTCAGAGGGATGTGAGGAGAGTATTGCCTATTTGAATGCAGTGATCTCCTTCTACGGGGTCTATTTCATAGGTTCTCTGTTATCGGTCGTAGAGATTCATCTCTTACCTCCCTTTTCAGATCGACGATATACTCTTATATATATACCATTACCTCTGCTGATTTTCGTTTCAGTACTGGTTTGGCTTTCTACAAACATGTAGATGAGTGTCCTGGGGTAAGTAAGTCTTATTTTCTGTGACACTCTAAGCTATGGTTGGGCACGTTTTTAATAAAGTTCTAAATATATGTATTCAAACATTTATTTGCCTTGACTCAGGATGTTCAACATTCCTTATTTTCAGACAGTCAGTTTCATATTTGGGATAATGCACTTGAATCAATTATTTTTCTTACCTTAAAAATTTGACTTTTTTCCCTGTGGGCTGTTAGGCTTGCGGGGGCTGAAAATGCTTCATTTTATTGCGTCATTCTTGGCGCGGACTTTTTTGGCGCAAAAAATCTTTCTGTTTCCGGCGTCATACGTGTCGCCGGAAGTTGCGTCATTTTTGACGTTCTTTTGCGCCAAAAATGTCGGCGTTCTGGACGTGGCGTCATTTTTGGCGCCAAAAGCATTTAGGCGCCAAATAATGTGGGCGTCTTATTTGGCGCTATAAAAATATGGGCGTCGCTTTTTGTCTCCACATTATTTAAGTCTCATTTTTCTTTGCTTCTGGTTGCTAGAAGCTTGTTCCTTGGCATTTTTTCCCATTCCTGAAACTGTCATTTAAGGAATTTGATCAATTTTGCTTTACATGTTGTTTTTTCTCTTACATATTGCAAGATGTCTCACGTTGCATCTGAGTCAGAAGATACTTCAAGAAAATCGCTGTCTGGTGCTGGAACTACCAAAGCTAAGTGTATCTGCTGTAAACTTTTGGTAGCTGTTCCTCCAGCTGTTGTTTGTATTAATTGTCATGACAAACTTGTTAATGCAGATAATATTTCCTTTAGTAATGTACCATTACCTGTTGCAGTTCCATCAACATCTAATGTTCAGAATGTTCCTGATAACATAAGAGATTTTTTTTCTGAATCCATCAAGAAGGCTATGTCTGTTATTCCTTCTTCTAGTAAACATAAAAAATCTTTTAAAACTTCTCTTTATACAGATGAATTTTTAAATGAACATTATTCTGATTCTAATGACTCTTCTGGTTCAGAGGATTCTGTCTCAGAGGTTGATGCTGATAAATCTTCATATTTATTTAAAATTGAATTTATTCGTTCTTTACTTAAAGAAGTACTAATTGCTTTAGAAATTGAGGATTCTGGTCCTCTTGATACTAAATCTAAACGTTTAGATAAGGTCTTTAAATCTCCTGTGGTTATTCCAGAAGTTTTTCCTGTTCCTGGTGCTATTTCTGAAGTAATTTCCAGAGAATGGAATAATTTGGGTAATTCATTTACTCCTTCTAAACGTTTTAAGCAATTATATCCTGTGCCGTCTGACAGATTAGAATTTTGGGACAAAATCCCTAAAGTTGATGGGGCTATTTCTACCCTTGCTAAACGTACTACTATTCCTACGTCAGATGGTACTTCCTTTAAGGATCCTTTAGATAGGAAAATTGAATCCTTTCTAAGAAAAGCTTATCTGTGTTCAGGTAATCTTCTTAGACCTGCTATATCATTGGCTGATGTTGCTTAAGCTTCAACTTTTTGGTTGGAAACTTTAGCGCAACAAGTAACAGATCATGATTCTCATAATATTATTATTCTTCTTCAACATGCTAATAATTTTATCTGTGATGCCATTTTTGATATTATCAGAGTTGATGTCAGGTTTATGTCTCTAGCTATTTTAGCTAGAAGAGCTTTATGGCTTAAAACTTGGAATGCATATATGTCTTCTAAATCGACTCTACTTTCCATTTCTTTCCAGGGTAACAAATTATTTGGTTCTCAGTTGGATTCTATTATCTCAACTGTTACTGGTGGGAAAGGAACTTTTTTACCACAGGATAAAAAATCTAAGGGTAAAAACAGGGCTAATAATCGTTTTCGTTCCTTTCGTTTCAACAAAGAACAAAAGCCTGATCCTTCATCCTCAGGAGCAGTTTCAGTTTGGAAACCATCTCCAGTCTGGAATAAATCCAAGCCTTCTAGAAAAGCAAAGCCAGCTTCTAAGTCCACATGAAGGTGGGGCCCTCATTCCAGCTCAGCTGGTAGGGGGCAGGTTACGTTTTTTCAAAGAAATTTGGATCAATTCTGTTCACAATCTTTGGATTCAGAACATTGTTTCAGAAGGGTACAGAATTGGTTTCAAGATAAGACCTCCTGCAAAGAGATTTTTTCTTTCCCGTGTCCCAGTAAATCCAGTGAAAGCTCAAGCATTTCTGAAATGTGTTTCAGATGTAGAGTTGGCTGGAGTAATTATGCCAGTTCCAGTTCTGGAACAGGGGCTGGGGTTTTATTCAAATCTCTTCATTGTACCAAAGAAGGAGAATTCCTTCAGACCAGTTCTGGATCTAAAAATATTGAATCGTTATGTAAGGATAGCAATGTTCAAAATGGTAACTGTAAGGACTATCTTGCCTTTTGTTCAACAAGGGCATTATATGTCCACAATAGATTTACAGGATGCATATCTGCATATTCCGATTCATCCAAATCATTATCAGTTCCTGAGATTCTCTTTTCTGGACAAGCATTACCAGTTTGTGGCTCTGCCGTTTGGCCTAGCTACAGCTCCAAGAATTTTTACAAAGGTTCTCGGTGCCCTTCTGTCTGTAATCAGAGAACAGGGTATTGTGGTATTTCCTTATTTGGACGATATCTTGGTACTTGCTCAGTCTTTACATTTAGCAGAATCTCATACGAATCGACTTGTGTTGTTTCTTCAAGATCATGGTTGGAGGATCAATTCACTAAAAAGTTCATTGATTCCTCAGACAAGGGTAACCTTTCTGGGTTTCCAGATAGATTCAGTGTCCATGACTCTGTCTTTGACAGACAAGAGACGTCTAAAATTGATTCAGCTTGTCGAAACCTTCAGTCACAATCATTCCCTTCGGTAGCCTTATGCATGGAAATTCTAGGTCTTATGACTGCTGCATCGGACGCGATCCCCTTTGCTCGTTTTCACATGCTACCTCTTCAGCTCTGTATGCTGAATCAATGGTGCAGGGATTACACATAGATATCTCAATTAATATCTTTAAAACCGATTGTACGACACTCTCTAACGTGGTGGACAGATCACCATCGTTTAATTCAGGGGGCTTCTTTTGTTCTTCCGACCTGGACTGTAATTTCAACAGATGCAAGTCTTACAGGTTGGGGAGTTGTGTGGGGATCTCTGACGGCACAAGGAGTTTGGGAATCTCAGGAGGTGAGATTACCGATCAATATTTTGGAACTCCGTGCAATTTTCAGAGCTCTTCAGTCTTGGCCTCTTCTGAAGAGAGAATCGTTCATTTGTTTTCAGACAGACAATGTCACAACTGTGGCATACATCAATCATCAAGGAGGGACTCACAGTCCTCTGGCTATGAAAGAAGAATCTCGAATTCTGGTTTGGGCAGAATCCAGCTCCTGTCTAATCTCTGCGGTTCATATCCCAGGTATAGACAATTGGGAAGCGGATTATCTCAGTCGCCAAACGTTGCATCCGGGCGAATGGTCTCTTCACCCAGAGGTATTTCTTCAGATTGTTCAAATGTGGGAGCTTCCAGAAATAGATCTGATGGCGTCTCATCTAAACAAGAAACTTCCCAGGTATCTGTCCAGATCCCGGGATCCTCAGGCGGAATCAGTGGATGCATTATCACTTCCTTGGAAGTATCATCCTGCCTATATCTTTCCGCCTCTAGTTCTTCTTCCAAGAGTAATCTCCAAGATTCTGAAGGAATGCTCGTTTGTTCTGCTGGTAGCTCCGGCATGGCCTCACAGGTTTTGGTATGCGGATCTTGTCTGGATGGCCTCTTGCCATCCGTGGGCTCTTCCGCTAAGACCAGACCTTCTGTCGCAAGGTCCTTTTTTCCATCAGGATCTCAAATCCTTAAATTTAAAGGTATGGAGATTGAACGCTTGATTCTTGGTCAAAGAGGTTTCTCTGACTCTGTGATTAATACTATGTTACAGACTCGTAAATCTGTATCTAGAGAGATATATTATAGAGTCTGGAAGACTTATATTTCTTGGTGTCTTTCTCATCATTTTTCTTGGCATTCTTTTAGAATTCCAAGAATTTTACAGTTTCTTCAGGATGGTTTAGATAAAGGTTTATCCGCAAGTTCTTTGAAAGGACAAATCTCTGCTCTTTCTGTTCTTTTTCACAGAAAGATTGCTAATCTTCCTGATATTCATTGTTTTGTACAAGCTTTGGTTCGTATAAAACCTGTCATTAAGTCAATTTCTCCTCCTTGGAGTTTGAATTTGGTTCTGGGGGCTCTTCAAGCTCCTCCTTTTGAACCCATGCATTCATTGGACATTAAATTACTTTCTTGGAAAGTTTTGTTCCTTTTGGCGATCTCTTCTGCCAGAAGAGTCTCTGAATTATCTGCTCTTTCTTGTGAGTCTCCTTTTCTGATTTTTCATCAGGATAAGGCGGTGTTGCGAACTTCTTTTGAATTTTTACCTAAGGTTGTGAATTCCAACAACATTAGTAGAGAAATTGTGGTTCCCTCATTATGTCCTAATCCTAAGAATTCTAAGGAGAAATCGTTGCATTCTTTGGATGTTGTTAGAGCTTTGAAATGTTATGTTGAAGCTACTAAGTCTTTCCGAAAGACTTCTAGTCTATTTGTTATCTTTTCCGGTTCTAGAAAAGGCCAGAAAGCTTCTGCCATTTCTTTGGCATCTTGGTTGAAATCTTTAATTCATCATGCCTGTGTCGAGTCGGGTAAAACTCCGCCTCAAAGGATTACAGCTCATTCTACTAGGTCAGTTTCTACTTCCTGGGCGTTTAGGAATGAAGCTTCGGTTGATCAGATTTGCAAAGCAGCAACTTGGTCCTCTTTGCATACTTTTACTAAATTCTACCATTTTGATGTATTTTCTTCTTCTGAAGCAGTTTTTGGTAGAAAAGTACTTCAGGCAGCGGTTTCAGTTTGAATCTTCTGTTTATGTTTTTCATTAAACATTATTTTGGGTGTGGATTATTTTCAGCAGGAATTGGCTGTCTTTATTTTATCCCTCCCTCTCTAGTGACTCTTGCGTGGAAAGATCCACATCTTGGGTAGTCATTATCCCATACGTCACTAGCTCATGGACTCTTGCTAATTACATGAAAGAAAACATAATTTATGTAAGAACTTACCTGATAAATTCATTTCTTTCATATTAGCAAGAGTCCATGAGGCCCGCCCTTTTTTTGTGGTGGTTATGATTTTTTTGTATAAAGCACAATTATTCCAATTCCTTATTTTATATGCTTTCGCACTTTTTTCTTATCACCCCACTTCTTGGCTATTCGTTAAACTGATTTGTGGGTGTGGTGAGGGGTGTATTTGTAGGCATTTTGAGGTTTGGGAAACTTTGCCCCTCCTGGTAGGAATGTATATCCCATACGTCACTAGCTCATGGACTCTTGCTAATATGAAAGAAATGAATTTATCAGGTAAGTTCTTACATAAATTATGTTTTCTCTCACCGCTCACTTACCTGCAGCGCTGGTATTACGAGATTTTACAAACCCGGTGTTAAAAGACAAGAAGTGAGCGTTGAGCAAAATTTTGCTCCTTAACGCACTCCAATACCAGCGCTGCTTAAGTCAGCGGTGAGCTGGTCAAACGTGCTTGTGCACGATTTGCTCATAGGAATCAATGGGGAGAGCCGGCTGAGAAAAAGTCTAACACCTGCAAAAAAGCAGCGTAAAGATCCTTAACGCAGCCCCATTGATTCCTATGGGGAAATAAAATTTATGTCTGCACCTAACACCCTAACATGAACCTCGAGTCTAAACACCCCTAACCTTACACTTATTAACCCCTAATATGCCGCCCCCGACATCGCCGACACCTGCATTATATTTATTAACCCCTAATCTGCCGCTCTGGATACCATCGCCACCTACATTATACTTATGAACCCCTAATCTGCTGCCTCCAACATCGCCGCCACCTACATTATATTTATTAACCCCTAATCTGCTGCCCCCAATGTCGCCGCCACCTACCTACATTTATTAACCCCTAATCTGCCGCCCCCAACGTCGCCGCCACAATAACATATTAACCCCTAAACCGCCGCACTCCCGCTTTGCAAAAATTAGATAAATATTATTTACCCCTAATCTGCTGTCCCTAACATCGCCGCCACCTACCTACATTTATTAACCCCTAATCTGCTGCCCCCAACGTCACCGCCACTATACTAAATGTATTATCCCCTAAACCTAAGTCTAACCCTAACACCCCCTAACTTAAATATAATTTAAATAAGTCAAAATAAAATTCCTATCATTAACTACATTATTCCTATTTAAATTAAATACTTACCTATAAAATGAACCCTAAGCTAGCTACAATATAACTAATAGTTACATGGTAGCTATCTTAGGATTTATTTTTATTTTACAGGCAAATTTGTATTTATTTTAACTAGGTACAATAGTTATTAAATAGTTATTTACTATTTAATAACTACCTAGCTAAAATAAATACAGTACCTGTAAAATAAAACCTAACCTAAGTTACAATAACATCTAACACTACACTATAATTAAATAAATTAACTAAATTAAATACAATTAAATAAATTAAATTAAATTAGCTAAAGTACAAAAAAAACCCCACTAAATTACAGAAAAATAATAAGCAAATTACAGATATTTAAACTAATTACACCTTATCTAATAGCCCTATCAAAATAAAAAAGCCCCCCAAAATAAAAATAAAAACCCTAGCCTAAACTAAACTACCAATAGCCCTTAAAAGTGCTTTTTGCGGGGCATTGCCCCAAAGTAATCAGCTCTTTTACCTGTAAAAAAAAATACAAACAACCCCTCCAACAGTAAAACCCACTACCCACACAAACAACCCCCCAAATAAAATACTATCTAAAAATACCTAAGCTCCCCATTGCCCTGAAAAGGGCATTTGGATGGGCATTGCCCTTTAAAGGGCAGTTAGCTCTTTTGCAGGCCCAAACCCTAACCTAAAAATAAAACCCACACAATACACCCTTAAAAAACCTAACACTAACCCCCTGAAGATCGATTTACAGTTCTGAAGACCGGATATCCATCCTCAAGGAAGCGGCAGGAGTCTTCATCCAACCGGGCCGAAGTCCTCAACAAAGCCAGGAGAAGTCTTCATCCAAGCCGGATGAAGTGGTCCTCCAGATGGGCATAAGTCTTCATACAGACGGCATCTTCTATCTTCATCCATCCGACGTAGAGCGGGTCCATCTTCAAGACATCCGACGCAGAGCATTCTCTTCATCCGACGAATACCGATGAATGGAGGTTCCTTTAAGTGACGTCATCCAAGATGGCGTCCCTTAGATTCCGATTGGCTGATAGAATTCTATCAGCCAATCGGAATTAAGGTAGAAAAAATCCTATTGGCTGATGCAATCAGCCAATAGGATTGAGCTGGCATTCTATTGGCTGTTCCAATCAGCCAATAGAATGCAAGCTCAATTCTATTGGCTGATTGGATCAGCCAATAGGATTGAAGTTCAATCCTATTGGCTTATTGCATCAGCCAATAGGATTTTTTCTACCTTAATTCCGATTGGCTGATAGAATTCTATCAGCCAATCGGAATCTAAGGGATGCCAACTTGGATGACATCACTTAAAGGAACCTTCATTCGTCGGGTAGTCGTTGGAGGAAGAGGAAGCTCCACGTCGGATGTCTTGAAGATGAACCCGCTCCACGTCGAATGGATGAAGATAGAAGATGCCGTCTGGATGAAGACTTCTGCCCGTCTGGAGGACCACTTCGCCAGGCTTGGATGAAGACTTCTCCCGGCTTAGGGTTTAGGCCTGCAAAAGAGCTAACTGCCCTTTTAAGGGCAATGCCCTTTTCAGGGCAATGGGAGCTTAGGTTTTTTTAGATAGTATTTTATTCGGGGGGGTTGTTTGTGTGGGTGGTGGGTTTTACTTTTGAGGGGGTTGTTTGTATTTTTTTTTTACAGGTAAAAGAGCTGATTACTTTGGGGTAATGCCCCGCAAAAGGCCCTTTTAATGGCTATTGGTAGTTTAGTTTAGGCTAGGATTTTTTTTATTTGGGGGGGGGGGGCTTTTTTTATTTTGATAGGGTTATTAGATAAGGTGTAATTAGTTTAAATATCTGTAATTTTTTTATTATTTTCTGTAATTTAGTGGGGGTTTTTTGTACTTTAGCTAATTTAATTTAGGTAATTGTATTTAATTTAGTAAATTTATTTAATTATAGTGTAGTGTTAGGTGTTATTGTAACTTAGGTTACAATACACGCCGAAGAAATGACACTTTGCTACAATGTAAAGTAGTGAGTGTACATCCTGTATAACAGTTTAAATTTGCTGTCCCCTCAAAATAACTCAACACACAGCCATTAATGTGTAGAGGATACAAAGGAACAGAAGTGCCACATGGCCTAGCACTGTATGTACTTGTAAGATGGTAAATGAGAAAATTACTCTCGCATTTAGTGAAGCACCCCTTATGGTGCAAGTAGAGCAGGCTGGAATCTAACAGTCACCCAGTAGACTGACCTCCGGTGTGGCTTGAACTCCAGCAGTGCAGGGTCCAAAATCCCAGTGAGATAAAACCAAATTCCAGGTGAACAGAGAAATAAATGGTATATTAGCAAAATGTAAGTGTAACAACTTACTTTATTTAAACAGATAAAAACAAGCAACGTGTTTCTCAGTCACCCGGTTACTGTTTCAATAAATGAAAGTCACCAGTTGACTGAGAAACGCATTGCTTGACCATACGCCGCACACTGCATCAAATTGGTCTCCATGGCTGTCATCCCAGAAGGAAGCCTCTTTTAAAGATGATGCACAAGAAAGCCTGCAAACAGTTTGCTGAAGACAAGCAGACTAAGGACATGGATTACTGGAACCATGTCCTGTGCTCCGATGAGACAAAGATAAATTTACTTGGTTCAGATGGTGTCAAGCGTGTGTGGCGGCAACCAGGTGAAGAGTACAAAAACAAGTGTGTCTTGCCTACAGTCAAGCATGGTGGTGGGAGTGTCATGGTCTGGGCCTGCATGAGTGCTGTCGGCACTGGAGAGCTACAGTTCATTGAGGGAACCATGAATGCCAACATGTACTGTGACATACTGAAGCAGAGCATGATTCCATCCCTTTGGAGACTGGGCCACAGGGCAGTATTCCAACATGATAATGACCCCAAACACACCTCCAAGACGACCACTGCCTTGCTAAAGAAGTGTAAGGTTGATGGACTGGCCAAGCATGTCTCCAGACCTAAACCATATTGAGCATCTGTAAGATATCCTCAAACAGAGAAGGTGAGGGAGCGCAAGGTCTCTAACATCCACCAGCTTATTGATGTCATCATGGAGGAGTGGAAGAGGACTCTAATGGCAACCTGTGAAGCTCTGGTGAACTCCATGCCCAAGAGGGTTAAGGCAGTGCTGGAAAATAATGGTGGCCACACAAACTATTGACATTTTGGGTCTAATTTGAACTTAGGGGTGTACTCAACTTTGTTGCCAACAGTTTAGACATTAATGGCTGTGTGTTGAGTTATTTTGAGGGGACAGCAAATTTACACTGTTATACAGGCTGTACACTCACTACTTTACATTGTAGCAAAGTGTCATTTCTTCAGTGTTGTCACATGAAAAGATATAATAAAATATTTACAAAAGTGTGAGGGGTGTACTCACTTTTGTGAGATACTGTATATATTAATTTTATTTTAATATAGTTTCTTTTTATAACTTTATTTTTTATAAATGTTTTTGTTTAGTTTTTATCCCTAAGTTTTATTTTCTACCAATAGCAATAAAATGTTAAATATAAAGTGTCAAATTACCTCTAGGTAAAAATTCAGGGGTTTTCTAAATTTTACAAATACATACTTTTGTGTAGCAGTTTTGGATTGGGTGACCACTATTATGCTTACAGCTCAAGCATAGCAATTTTTATTGTTTTATCAATAATTCCATCCATAGTATTTGGCCTATATTTGCTATAAATTACATGGAAACCTAGACATATGAGATATTCCTAAATTCATTTTTCTTTAGCACCACTAGTTTGGTAGAAAACGTTATAAGTTTTCAGTAGTTATTGTTATTTTATGTATCCATATAAGGTGTCACAATAATGTCCTTTTTGTTTGTTTACAAAATGGTGTATAATCGTATGGGTGTACTTAAAGGGACATTAAACCCAATTTTTTTTCTTTCATGATTCAGATGGAGAATACCATTTTAAACAACTTTCTAATTTACTTCTATTATCTAATTTGCTTCATTCTCTTGATATTCTTTCCTGAAAAGCATATCTAGATAGGCTAAGTAACTTCTGAGTGGTGGCTGCACATAGATGCCTCATGTGATTGGCTCACCCATGTGCATTGCTATTTCTTTAACAAAAGATATCTAAAGAATGAAGCAAATTAGATAATAGAAGTAAATTGGAATGTTGTTTAAAATTGTATTTTCTATCTGAATCATGAAAGAAAATTTTTGAGTTTAATGTCCCTTTAAGACAGTGAATAATTATGGTGAAACCTATACAAAGCAAAAAAGCCAGAATGGTCTCTGCCATTAAAACATGGAAACTGGGGAAAGAATTTTGTCCTAAAGGACCATTAAACTTGGCATTTCAACAATGCATAAAATGTTTCATTATTGCAAGTGAAACATTATTGCAATATACTATTTTTCAGCCTTTTGTTGTTGTAAAATACATTTAAAAATTGTACTTGTTTGGTTTTCTGCAAGGGAGGCAAATTATGTGAGCTTTTGTTTACTTTTCCTCCCTCCCTCCCTATGCTTATGTTGTATTCTCTACTTTTAAAAGGTGGATTATCAGTGTTTCATTATCATTCATGACAGAAAAATCATACGGCTAGATTACGAGTTGTGTGTTAAGGTAAAAAAGCAGCGTTAAGAGGTCCTAACGCTGCTTTTTTACGCCCGCTGCTATTACGAGTCTTGCAGGTATAGGTGTACCACACACTTCTTTGGCCTTACCGCAAAACGACTTACGTAAACTTCGTAAAGTCTATTTTCTATGGGACTTCCATAGCGCCGGTTTTACGAGTCTGTCCTGGGAGGCAAAAAAGTGAGCAGTACACCCTACCCTGTCAAGAGTCCTAACGCATTTAAAAGTCAGTAGTTATGAGTTTTATGGTACAACTCCATAACATAAAACTCATGACTAAAGTGTTAAAAAGTACACTAACACCCATAAACTACCTATTAACCCCTAAACCGAGGCCCTCCGCATCGTAAACACTAAAAGAAAATTTTTAACCCCTAATCTGCTGCTCCGGACACCGCCGCCACCCCTAATCTGCTGCCCAACATCGCTGAAACCTACATTATATTTATTAACCCCTAATCTGCAGCCCCCAATGTTGCCGCCACCTTCCTACACTTATTAGCCCCTAATCTGCCGCCCCCAACGTCGTCGCCACTATATTAAACATCAGTGATGTCACGAACATAAAAATTTGGGTTTGCACAAATGTTCGCGAACGGGCGAACCGGGCGAACCGCCATAGACTTCAATAGGCAGGCGAATTTTAAAACCCACAGGGACTCTTTCTGGCCACAATAGTGATGGAAAAGTTGTTTCAAGGGCACTAACACCTGGACTGTGGCATGCCGGAGGGGGATCCATGGCAAAACTCCCATGGAAAATTACATAGTTGATGCAGAGTCTGGTTTTAATCCATAAAGGGCATAAATCACCTAACATTCCTAAATTGTTTGGAATAACGTGCTTTAAAACATCAGGTATGATGCTGTATCAATCAGGTAGTGTAAGGGTTACGCCCGCTTCACAGTGAAAGAGCAAACGTGCACGGGGAGGGAGCAGGTGGGAATCGCTACACTACAGAAAAAAATGTGTTTATAAGTGGGAGAAAGGGGTGCAAAATATTTAGTACTTGGAAATCTAAGTATCTAAGTGATCTGGGAGCGGGTGGGCGATTGGTCTTGGGGGGGGGAAGCTACACTACAGAAAAATGAAATAAAAATAAAAAAAAAACATTTTATTTGCAAACTGGGTACTGGCAGACAGCTGCCAGTACCCAATATGGCCCCCAATAAGGCAGAGGGGGAGGGTTAGGAAGCTACACAACAGCATATGTAAATATGCTAAAATATATATAAAAAAAAGATACCTTTTATTTTAGGTAGAAAAAATCCTATTGGCTGATGCAATCAGCCAATAGGATTTAGCATGTATTCTATTGGCTGATTGGATCAGCCAATAGGATTGAACTTCAATACTATTGGCTGATTGCATCAGCCAATATGATTTTTTTCTACCTTAATTCCGATTGGCTGATAGAATTCTAAGGGAATCTAAGGGACGCCATCTTGGATGACGTCACTTAAAGGTACCTTCATTCGTCTATAGTCGTCGGATGAAGAGGATGCTCCACGTCGGATGTCTTGAAGATGGACCCGCTCCGCTTCGGATGGATGAAGATAGAAAATGCCATCTGGATGAAGACTTCTGCCTGTCTGGAGGACCACTTCGCCCAGCTTGGATGAAGACTTCTCCCAGCTTCGTTGAGGACTTCGGCCCGGTTGCATGAAGACTTCTGTCGCTTCCTTGAGGATGGATGACGGATCTTCAGAACAGTAAGTCGATCTTCAGGGGGTTAGTGTTAGATATTTTTAAGGGTGTATTGGGTGGGTTTTATTTTTTGATTAGGGACTTTGGGCCGCAAAAGAGCTAACTGCCCTTTTAAGGGCAATGCCCATCCAAATGCCCTTTTCAGGGCAATGGGGAGCTTAGTTTTTTTAAATAGTATTTTATTTGGGGGGGTAGGTTGTGTGGGTGGTGGGTTTTACTGTTGGGGGGGTTGTTTGTATTTTTTTTTACAGGTAAAAGAGCTGATTACTTTGGGGCTAGGGTTTTTTTTATTTTGGGGGGGGGGTTATTTTGATAGGGCTATTAGATTAGGTGTAATTAGTTTAAATATCTGTAATTTGTTTATTATTTCAGTAATTTAGTGTTTGTTTTTGTACTTTGGCTAATTTAATTTAATTTAGGTAATTGTATTTAATTTAGGTAATTGTATTTAATTTAGTTAATTTATTTAATTATAGTGTAGTGTTAGGTGTTATTGTAACTTAGGTTAGGTTTTATTTTACAGGTACTTTTGTATTTATTTTAGCTAGGTAGTTATTAAATAGTAATACCTATTTAATAACTATTCTACCTAGTTAAAATAAATATAAACTTGCCTGTAAAATAAAAATAAACTCTAAGCTAGATACAATGTAACTATTAGTTATATTGTAGCTATTTTAGGGGGTGGCAGATTAGGGGTTATTAAATGTAGGTAGGTGACGGCGATGTTAGGGATGGCATATTAGGGGTTAATAATATTTAACTAATGTTTGCAAGGCGGGAGTGCTGCGGTTTAGAGGTTAATATGTTTATTATAGTGGTGGCGACGTTGGGGGCGGCAGATCAGGGGTTAATAAGTGTAGGTAGGTTTTGGCGACTTTGGGGACGGCAGATTTGGGGTTAATAAATGTAATGTAGGTGGCGGCAATGTTGGGGGCAGCAGATTAGGGGTTCATAAGTATAATGTAGATGGTGGCGGTGTCTGGAGCGGCAGATTATGGGTTAATAAATATAATGCAGGTGTCGGTGATGTCAGGGCGGAAGATTAGGGGTTAACAAGTGTAAGATTAGGGGTGTTTAGACTCGGGGTTCATGTTAGGGTGTTAGGTGTAGACATAAATTTTATTTCCCCAAAGGAATCAATGGGGCTGCGTTACTGAGTTTTATGCTGCTTTTTTGCAGGTGTTAGACTTTTACTCAGCCGGCTCTCCCTGTTGATTCCTATGGGGAAATCGTGCACGAGCACAACTTAAGCAGCGCTGGTATTGGAGTGCGGTAAGGAGCACAATTTTGCTCTACGCTCACTTCTTGCCTTTTAATGCCGGGTTTGTAAAAACCTGTATTACCAGCGCTGTAGGTAAGTGAGCGGTGATCAAAAACTGCACGCTAGCAGCGCATAGCTCATAACGCAAAACTCGTAATATAACCAATAGTAACTAAGTTTATTCAGTGCTAAACCATCAAGAGTGAAGACTACCCCAGTCTGCACATGTTCAAACAGAGTTTGTGCTATATTTGAATATTAGTTTGTAATTGGTTAACAGGGGTTATTTTGTTCTGGGAAACAGTGAAATCAGTGAAAAGAATAAGCGTAAAACAATATACTAATTTGACAAAATAATTCTGCAGTTTTTAACTACTGAAATTGCTTCATATAACCCAATTCTAATAATGGATAATGTATAATATCTTAGTAGCAATATATTATGCTTGTTCATTTTATGCTCAGTTTAACACTGCATGTAACTTGCTGTGCCATATGATCATTCCCTGTATCTTCACCTAGAACCTCAACAACCGCTCACATGACCGTTCTGTATATATTTAAAACTGTTGCTTTCCCCAAATCAATTTATCAGCAAATCACATATATTATGTTTGTAAATTGACATCTCCTGGTGTTCAGTGCAAATCCCGTTTAAGCTTCTTAACTTTACTGTTTATCTCTGTCAGACACAGAAGCCGAAGTCCCCCCATGCTCTGGATGCGGAGCTGCAGTTGAAAACATGTTCTGAAGGTGGTGATAGAGAACTGCAAGTGATGCCTCTGTGGAGTTGTGAGCAACGTGTGATGACGAGGACAGTGAATATTGTATGTGAAGCAGAACCATAAACACCTCTCGTTTGCAACCTGCTACCTCCTGCAGACACAGCTTTGTCAGTGTTTCTATGACACACACACACGGCTCACTTACGTCTCAATAGGTAAAACTGAATTGGAACAAGTGTTGTACATTTTTTATGCTAAGTATTGAGTGTAAGCTCTGACACACAGTAACTATAAATACTCTTGAAATCTATTTTTATTGTTGTTTGTTAGTTTCTTTTGAAGAACTTTCACATTTATGTTAATAGTTTCTTGCAGTTTTTTTTAAACAACAGATGTAAACATTAAAAAAAATATATATATATTTATATATGCATATATCTATACTATAATCGCGTTTGTAACGCGTCTGTCGGTGTCTCTAGTTGTGCACGCATCCTCAAAGGAATGTTGGCTGCACGAGGCAGCCAAAAGAATGTTGGCTGCGTGCGCAGCCAAAGAATTCACCTGGAGGCAGCGAAGCCTTCGGTGGATTCTTTCACCACCCTGCCATTTTCGGAATCCACCGGGATGTAGCATAGGCAAACTTGAAGCCTTAACAAAAATGCAACCACCCGCAAGAAATAACGATAAAACACGTAACCGACCGCAAGAAATAAATAAAAAACACGTAACCGCCCGCATGAAGTATAACAAAAAAAACTAACCGCCCACACGAAGTATTAACAAATATCTAAACCACAAACCCCCACATCGCAAAATTTTTAAGTAATTAACCCCTAATCTGCAAATAACATAATTAAAATATTAACCCCTAAACCGCCAATCGCCCACATTGCAATAAATCTAATTAACCTATTAACCCCCTGAACCGCCAAACCCCCACATCACACAAACCTAATTAACCTATTAACCCCTAAACTGCCAAAACTCCACATCGCAATAATGCTAATTAACCTATTAACTTCTAAACCGCCAACCCCCCACGACGCAAATAAATAATTTCTTTACTAAGCTCACTAACCTAACACCCCCTAAATTAACCCCAATACTAAGCTACACTAACATTACATTACAAAAAATAAAAAAACTCTAAAATTACAGAAAAAATAAATAAATAAATAAATAAAATAAACCTAATCCCTTTGAAATTAAAAAAAGCCGGCCCAAAATAAAAACACCCCCTAATCTAAACCAGGGCTCAGCAACCTTGGCTCTCCAGAAGTTTTAGAACTACATTTCCCATGATGCTTAAATGTCTTTAAGCTGCCTAAGCATTAAGGGAAATGTAGTTCTAAAACATCTGGAGAGCCAAGGTTGCTGACCCCTAATCAAAACTAAATTACCAATCCTCAGCGGTGGTCCTTAGCGGCGGTCCTCAGCGGCAGTTCTCATTGGCGGTTCTCAGCGGCGGTCCTCAGTGGTGGTCTTCAGCAGTGGAGGTCCTCAGCAGCATGGAGGCTTCTCTTCATGCGATCATCCGTCGCACACTGAAGATTGAATGCAAATTACCCCATATTTATTGGGGTACCTTGCATTCCTATTAGCTGAAATTTAGAAATCAGCCAATAGGATGAGAGCTACTAAAATCTTTTTGGCTGATTTGAACAGCCAATAGGATTTCAGTAGCTCGAAACCTATTGGCTGATTTCAAAATTTCAGCCAATAGGAATGCAATTTACCCAAATTTAATATGGTACCTTGCATTCGATTTTTAGTGTGCGACGGACATCGGATGAAGAGGATCCTCCATGCCGCTGAGGATCGCCACAGCTGAAGACTGCTGCTGACGACTGCCGCTGAGAACCGCCACTCCGGATCCGTGAATTGGGAAAGACCCTTCCGCACCTCCGCGCCGCCTTTACACAGGATGAAGATCGATTTTTTTTTTATATTAGGGATTTAAAGGGCAGTAAAAGAGCTGAATGCCCTTTTAAGGGTAATGCTAATACAAATGCCCCTTAAGGGGCAATGGGTAGTTTAGGTTTTTATAGTGTTAGGTTTTTTAATTTTGGGGGGTTGGTTGGGTGGGGGGGGTTTACTGTTAGGGGATAATTGGTCATTTTTGTAAGTAAAAGAGCTATTTAAGTTAGGACAATGCCCTACAAAAGGCCTTGGTAGTTTAGTATTAGATTAGGGGGTGTTTTTATTTTGAGGGGGATTTTTTATTTTTATATGGGTATTAGTTTAGGTTTAATTTTCTTATTTTGGATAGCTTTGTTTTTTTTCTGTAATTTTACTTTTTTATTTTTTGTAACTTTAGCTTGGGGATTTGTATTTTTTAAACATAGACTGCCCTCTGGTCAGGCTTATCGATATATATATATTATACATATATATATATATATAAAACTTATTTTTTAAAATAAAAATGTTATTTTTTGCGTAATCTGATGGAAACTTCATTATAGCATGGCAGAACATTTTTTAATAATAAATGTAGACAGTGATTAGCCTTAAAGAGGTGTTGAAGTGAGTTGTTGGGTTGTATAGTCAAACTTTTTATTGCAAGGAACTTTGAATTTGAATTACATTTAAAAGGTCGATTTAGCTTTCCTTTTTTTATTTGTAATATTTAAAGGGACATGTACCCTAACATTTTTCTTTCATGATTCAGTTAGAGAATAGAATTTTAAACAACTTTCCCATTTTCTTCTATTATCTAATTGAATTAATTATCTTGGTATCATTTGTTGAAGAAGCAGCAATGTACTACAGGGAGCTTGCTGAACACATATGGTGAGCCTCTAACGTGAGATATATATGTGCAGCCACCATCAGCAGCTACTGAGCCTACCTAGGTATCTAAGCTATTTTTTTGGTTTAGACCCTGGACAGCACTTGTTTATTGGTGGGTGAATTTATCCACCAATCAGGAAGAACAGTTGCTTAAAATTACATGCTCTATCTGGATCACAAAAGAAAAAATTTGGGTTCAGTCTCCCTTTAAAAATATAGATAACCCCTTTATTAACCATTCCCCAGTTTTGTATAACCAACACTGTTATAATAATACATGTTTTACCTCTGTGATTACATTGTATCTAAGCCTCTGCAAACTGCCCTTTTTTCTCAGGGCTGTTTACGACTTGTATTTTAGCCAATCAGTGCTGTCTCATTTGTAACTCCACAGGAGTGAGCACAGTGGTATCTATATGGCACACATTAACTGGCTCTGTCTTGCTGTGAAAAGTTTATAAAATGGACTGAGATAAAGGTGGCCTGTATGGGCTTAAAAACAGGCAAAGATTTAGAGTTTTAAATGTTATAAAGTATATTAATATAACAATATTGGTCATGCCAAGCTGGAGAATGGGTAGGAAAGGTGTTATCTATCTTTTTAAACAATAAGAGCTAAATTACAAGTGGTGCACAAATTATTTCACTCGGGTTTTTGCGATTGTTTAAATTGCACTATTACAAGTTGAGCAAAATCTGGATTTCTCTAGCGAACATCTGGATTTACACTAGAATCCTTATTGTGATTTCAGAGCTGTGGTTAACTATTTTGCAAAACTAAAACATTGCACAAAACACATACAAAATACATTACAAAGTAAAGTTACACTCATATTAACACTGTCTAATAAAAATTATTCACAAAAAATATTGCACACAAAAGTTATAAGGGTTCAAAGATATGAGAGCTCGGGCATTAGAAGAAAAAAAAAAGCTGCTGAAGGGCTTTTACATTGAGATCATTGAGATACATACATATACATGTCTAAATATGTATATATATATATATATATATATATATATATATATATATATATATATATATATATATATATATATATATATATATATATATATCATAATCTGCTTCAGTATGTCACAGTACATGTTGGCATTCATGGTTTCCTCAATGAACTGTAGCTCCCCAATGCCGGCAGCACTCATGTAGGCCCAGACCCTGACACTTCCAACACCATGCTTGACTGTAGGCAAGACACGCTTGTCTTTGTACTCCTCACACACACTTGACACCATCTGAACCAAATAAGTTTATCTTGGTCTCATCAGACCACTGGACAGGGTTCCAGTAATCCATGTCCTTAGTCTGCTTGTCTTCAGCAAACTGTTTGCAGGCTTTCTTGTGCATCATCTTTAGAAGAGGCTTGCTTCTGGGACGACAGCCATGCAGACCAATTTGATGCAGTGTGCGGCGTATGGTCTGAGCACTGACAGGCTGACCCTCCTTCCCTTCAACCAATGCTGGCAGTACTCATACGTCTATTTCCCAAAGACAACCTCTGGATATGACGCTGAGCATGTGTACTCAACTTCTTTGGTGAATTATTGCGAGACCTGTTCTGAGTGGAACCTGTCCTGTGAAACCACTGTATGGTCTTGCCCACAATGCTGCAGCTCAGTTTCAGGGTCTTGGCAATCTTCTTATATACTAGGCCATCTTTATATAGAGCAACAATCAAACGGATACATTGTATTCAGTATGAAGATTGCTTTGTCTTGCTAACAGCACGGCCTGTCCAATCAGGTGATTTTTGGAGGCTGACCCCTCCCATTTCTACATTCACCATATGGAGGAGGTGAATGAACTTTTGTTAGCATTGCATGAACTTTTTATTTGCTTGCTTGCTCATGCATATGTTTCTCTGTCTTGTTTCAAATTGTATACATTTACTCTGTGATCACAGGTTATTATAAATTGGATTTAAAAGTGGATAATTTAATCTGTATTGTATCCTGCCGTTTGTTTAAGCAAGGCTATGTATGCCTGTGATGCTGGATACAGTTCAATTGATGTTTTATTACCTGTACTTTGCTATATGCGACTGATATAGAATATACATATATATATATATATATATATATATATATATATATATATATATATATATATATATATATATATCACATATTTATGCAGCTCTGTGGTGTTACTTTACCTCTGCATGTATAAGTGATTTACTAGAGCTCTACCTGTTTTGGACTTTATAGCTATCCGATACAGGAAATGGTTCTAATTGTGTGATTTAATGATACAGGCTTGTATTATATTGATATGAGATGTAGTTCTGGTTTTAATTTGTATATAGTGGTGTGGTTGCATGTTTCTGCTCTGTTTTTTAGATGGCAGGGCATATTTGGGCAAACTTCTTTTGTAAATGCTATATGAGTTTAATAAAATGTTGAATTCACCTCATATGTGTGCCGTTTTTATTCCCTTTCTTTTTTTAGAGGATTATTGTATTCTCTAATATTTTTCTCTCTCCTTTTTAGCAAGATATAATAACGTTATTTAGTTGCGGCCGGGTCCGGGAGTGGTGGGATAGAGGTTAATAACTTTATTTCGGTGGCGGCAGGGTCCGGGAGCGGCGAATAGGGGTTAATAACATTAGGTAGGTGGTGGCAATTCTGGGTTGCAGATTAGGGGTGTTTAGACTCAGGGTTTATGTTAGGGTGTTAGGTGTAAATGTAACTGGTTTTCTACCATAGAAATCAATGGGATATCTGGCAGCATCGAACATAAGCTTTCACTGCTTTCAGACTTCCATTGATTCCTATGGCATCCGCGGCCTCCAGGGTGGCGGATTGAAAACCAGGTACGCTGGGCCGGAATAGCCACGAGCGTACCGGTTAACTATTTGATAGCTTTTAAAAAGTGTCAAATAGTGCCGAATGGACTTCTGGTGAGCAGCTCAGCAAGATGGCCATTGCTTCACACTGCTCTGTGAACAACAAGTGCTTCTAGGAGAATTGTGACCAAATCTCAAGCCATCCAGACCTCCCTTGACAATAATTGTGTCCGGGAAACTTATAGGATCAGGGAGCTCTAACTTCTTGCCACCGAAAAGGCATAAACCGAAGTGTTCGCCCTGTCAGTACACAAGATGGAGCGCACTATTTCCTCCCTCACTGATATTTTTCAGCCCTTGTTTGACTCCCTAGCAGATGCCATGGAAGAGCTTCTTTGGCAAGCGCGAGTGCTTCGCGCAGCTGACCGCTCAAAGACCTCCCCTGCCGGCTTGAATGTACCGCAGCAGATAGCAACAGGCAAAATGCATACAGAAGGGGACTTTTTAACAGCGGCCATTTTAAACCCCAGCGTGGTATCCCCGGCGGGGAATAATTGCTCTGTCAGGGCCTCGGCACAAGTAGATGACCGGGTTATTTGGGAGGCTGAAGCAGATGGCAAACGCAAAACGCAACACCCTGCTAATGTTCCTGAAGAATTGGATTCTACATCTAGAGGTTGGCTACATAGTTTAAGGAAGGAATCGGAGGACTCTGCAAACCTTGTCTCATACTCGCCTTGGCACTACAACCCAACAGCAAGCAGCTCCAGCATGTATGTAGATGTCTACGGCTTCATGAGTTTTGCTGCTGCCTTTTCTCAGCTACAGGGTTCTATACTCAGCACCTCCATATGTCATAGTGCTACAGCTAGATGCCACCTCAGATTTAGATTAAAAGAAGGACTGGATCCACCGAAAGCTGGAGTGGGTTGATGATACACAGCTCCCTTAACTAACTTATGTGTAAATAACTTTTGGCAAATGGATGTGAAGCTTCATGGCAAGTTAATTTTCACAACGATCTCGGGTTGAAGGATGCCTCTTTAGTCTACAGATAGCGTACTGCTGTCATCTCTCACAAGAAGCGCTGGGATCCAGGGAAGTTTACCGCAATGCTGCATCTAATTAATACCAAAGCACATGCAGACTTGTAAAATGCTCCGTATGCAGTTTTGTTTTTATTTCATGCCAATTGTTGTTGCACTTCACACACATCTGAATACTATCCTGGGAACACTAGGACACTCCAGTTTGTAGCATAAGCTACACTTTTGGGCATATCAGCTCATTATTTACTTATCAGTGCCTGTCACTACTTCCTAGTGGACACCTCGACAATAAATATCTTAAAGCTGGAGGTATCTTGCTAGTGACGCTAAATTTTGCCTTAATGCATCTCTGAATGTTCTCTTACTACCATAATCAACGGTAGATGTTACATCTTTCTTATAAAATAGTGACAGGGTTGGCGTGTCTAGGAATGCTCCCACACCTAGGATAATTTAATCTCTTATGCGTATATGATTCTGTAACAACCCCTGCTTTTAGAGAGTGTGTACTTCCCTAGCCCAGTTGTGTGTAGCGCACATTGTCCTGTAAAGTATTACCTGAAATCAGATATGCATGGAATGGTGTACTTTAATATTTCTGCATAACTGTTGAGAGAAATCCTATCCTACAAGGGGCATAGTTTTAGCTTATGTTGTTTAGACATACAGGGAGTGCAGAATTATTAGGCAAATGAGTATTTTGACCACATCATCCTCTTTATGCATGTTGTCTTACTCCAAGCTGTATAGGCTCGAAAGCCTACTACCAATTAAGCATATTAGGTGATGTGCATCTCTGTAATGAAAAGGGGTGTGGTCTAATGACATCAACACCCTATATCAGGTGTGCATAATTATTAGGCAACTTCCTTTCCTTTGGCAAAATGGGTCAAAAGAAGGACTTGACAGGCTCAGAAAAGTAAAAAATAGTGAGATATCTTGCAGAGGGATGCAGCACTCTTAAAATTGCAAAGCTTCTGAAGCGTGATCATCGAACAATCAAGCGTTTCATTCAAAATAGTTAACAGGGTCACAAGAAGCGTGTGGAAAAACCAAGGTGCAAAATAACTGCCCATGAACTGAGAAAAGTCAAGCGTGCAGCTGCCAAGATGCCACTTGCCACCAGTTTGGCCATATTTCAGAGCTGCAACATCACTGGAGTGCCCAAAAGCACAAGGTGTGCAATACTCAGAGACATGGCCAAGGTAAGAAAGGCTGAAAGACGACCACCACTGAACAAGACACACAAGCTGAAATGTCAAGACTGGGCCAAGAAATATCTCAAGACTGATTTTTCTAAGGTTTTATGGACTGATGAAATGAGAGTGAGTCTTGATGGGCCAGATGGATGGGCCCGTGGCTGGATTGGTAAAGGGCAGAGAGCTCCAGTCCGACTCAGACGCCAGCAAGGTGGAGGTGGAGTACTGGTTTGAGCTGGTATCATCAAAGATGAGCTTGTGGGGCCTTTTCGGGTTGAGGATGGAGTCAAGCTCAACTCCCAGTCCTACTGCCAGTTTCTGGAAGACACCTTCTTCAAGCAGCGGTACAGGAAGAAGTCTGCATCCTTCAAGATAAACATGATTTTCATGCAGGGCAATGCTCCATCACACGCGTCCAAGTACTCCACAGCATGGCTGGCAAGAAAGGGTATAAAAGAAGAAAATCTAATGACATGGCCTCCTTGTTCACCTGATCTGAACCCCATTGAGAACCTGTGGTCCATCATCAAATGTGAGATTTACAAGGAGGGAAAACAGTACACCTCTCTGAACAGTGTCTGGGAGGCTGTGGTTGCTGCTGCACGCAATGTTGATGGTGAACAGATCAAAACACTGACAGAATCCATGGATGGCAGGCTTTTGAGTGTCCTTGCAAAGAAAGGTGGCTATATTGGTCATTGATTTGTTTTTGTTTTGTTTTTGAATGTCAGAAATGTATATTTGTGAATGTTGAGATGTTATATTGGTTTCACTGGTAAAAATAAATAATTGAAATGGGTATATATTTGTTTTTTGTTAAGTTGCCTAATAATTATGCACAGTAATAGTCACCTGCACATACAGATATCCCCCTAAAATAGCTATAACTAAAAACAAACTAAAAACTACTTCCAAAACTATTCATCTTTGATATTAATGAGTTTTTTGGGTTCATTGAGAACATGGTTGTTGTTCAATAATAAAATTAATCCTCAAAAATACAACTTGCCTAATAATTCTTCACTCCCTGTAGTTATGGTAGGTATTGTTGTTCGTATTTTTGTTTGTGTGATATAAATTTAATTTACTTTGCTGAGCATTCAGGGCTCTGGGCTGTTAGGAGCTCACGTACATAGTATAAAACAAGGTCTATAATACAAAACAGGCATATATATTGTAAGTTTTTAGAGGGTATGTAACTATTCTCCAAAGTGAAGTGCTCCTGGTGTCTTGCAATGTATGTTTAACCCACTTTGCCAACTTCCATATCATACCTGTCTCTTACTCTCCCAGGTAGAGGAATAATGCCCATATCCTTCTCTAGAATCATCATATATGGCTAAGTGTATTATTTGCATATAATCTATTCTAGAGGGCTATTCACATTACACCTTGAACATTTGTGGATCATATCGTTTCACAGAATTTTTAGGCTAGATTAGACATATTGTGTGAATATATGCCTTAGAAATTAGGGAGATAACGCCTGTTCCACCTTAATAAGTTATAGCCAATCAGATTCGCATTAATACTCTGAACAGTAGTTAACAAAGCAGCATACAAATTGAGGCATCTTTTCATTTATGCACTTTAAATTCACATTGTTGCTATTTCACTTTTTAACATCTCTCCCCAGTAGTGAAAGATTACATCCTAAATACGTCAAGCTTAAACCTAGCATAGACTACTGTACAAGCAGCAACTAGACTTGTCGTGGGAGGTTCAGGGAGCGCTCTAGTAAGAAACAGTACACTTTCTTCTAGATTAGATCCGTGGGCGAAATGGTATGCCCCTCTCATCCTGCCCATTATGTCATAACCTACTTTCCTGACCAAACTTTGATCAACCCCATTTAGAACACTATTGTCCTACCTCATTCTTTTCTCTAGGGGTATGTCCTATAATCCGCTTAGAACCATTTCGGTGCTCAGTTTTAGTAATAATAGTTTTTTTGTTTTGTTTTTTTTTTAATTTTGTTTGTAGGTAAAGTTTAGATGTGGTAGCTTATAATTTTAAAAAACCCCAACATCAGGGTACATCTGCATATAATCTAAAGGTAATTTTATTCATTAAAAGACTTTGACAGTCCACACTATAAATGTGACTAATGTACTTTAAGGTAGCTGAGAGTGGACATTGTTATATCTCTCTCAAATGTCATTTCAACTTTGTAATTCCTTGTTACACCTTGCATGGTGTATTATTGAGACTTGCTTTACTACTGTACCTTGTTTTGGTGATAAATAAAATATTAAAAAAAAAATAGTGCCGAATATGTATTCGGAACATCTGTAATGACGTAATCATCGATCTGTGTCGGATTGAGACCGGCAGATCGTATGTTACGTCACAGATTTCAACTTTTGCCGGTCTGTAGGCTTTGATAACTAGGTCAAATCAAGCTCACCACAATTACGCAGTGGAATTCCAGCGTATTTGCAGTTGAGGGCTTGATAAATATCCCCCTTAGATTCTATGAAGCCCATATGTGTTTTTTTAAGTTGGGGGTAAGAGTCCTTAATAGGGAACTATATAGGTCCTCTCACATAACATAACTCCTAATTTTATGGGCATTATTTATTTTAAAAGGGATTTTTAGACTAGAGAGATAAAAAGGTATAAATCTAATGTTGGGCCCATATTTTGAAGATAATAGGCCTATGTATTGACTAAGTGATGGACTAAGTAGTGGAGGTAGTTAGAGTAAGAGGGGGGCTTTAATAGAATACTATATAAGTCCTCTCATATTTAATAACTGTCACTATTTCTTGGTATAGTATAGATTGGAGGAGTTTAGGGACTAAAGGTATAATTAAGTCATATATAACTTTTGAATAGGGACTAGAGGTAAAGTTTGATCATATATGGCCTTTATAAATCTGGATGTCATATTAACACATATTATTTATGGGTGTGTGAACTTATATGTGTGTGACCATATTGATAAAATATATCACCAGGAATTTATAGTTAAAGGAAGGCAGAGATTTCAATTTTGGAATGTAATCAATTCTGGCACAGAGTGCCCATATTATAAATGGTTTCCGCTTCTATCTGCAATCATTTTCTTTCCATATTGCCAATTATTGCAAGAGATAGTGAGGATTCACCCAGATTCCCAAATTGTTACTGTTTTAATAGACATTTCTTCTCTACAATCATCTGACCCTTAACCTAGTGTCATGTGCACATAGGTCACGTGAGTAAGACCTGGTTGCGGCAGCAACAAATTCTTTCTACCTCTGCTCACAAAGCAAGATTATCTATACCACCGCTCAGAGAGCGAACACTGGGTTTACTTACACCAGTCTTATAATGAGGATCCGTACCAACTCCTCAAGAAGCGGATTAAACTTCCGTAGAGGGACACAGTGGGCAACCGTTGGTAACGGACTTCAGGTCCAAACCAGAGAAATTTCCCTTTTAAACATAAGCACTTTCTAAAGGAACTAATAAGCCATATAGTTTACTTACCTTAAGGAGTAACTAAGATCCGTTCCAAAAGACGGTTCATGGTTTGCATTTAGCTGATTTTTATATTCCCTTTGAACTATGTTTTGTTTTTAGCAGATTTTTATGCGCATCAACTTATATTAACAGCTTATATTATCCGTTCTTTTTATTGCTGTACCTTTTATTTAAATATCTTGTGTGTTCTACATTTAAGTTGATTCAGAGGGGTCACTTTGATACAGCAGGAGTTTTGTGATATTTTTATTGGAGCGCTCTTTATTTCCTTTTTTTACTACCCATTCCACAGCTTTGCACAACTCTGCCTGTTTCTAAGCCCCTGCAGGCTGCATTTTTAAAGCTTTTCACAGACCGACATTGCTAGTGCTCACTTCCGTGGAGTTATTCATGAGTCAGCACTAATTGGCTACATGCAAGTCTGTAAATAGCACTGAGATAAGGGGCAGTCTGCCGGGGCTTAGTTACAATGTAATCACAGAGGTAAAAATTATACAGTGTTAGTTATGTAAAACTGAGGAATGGGTGATAAAGGGATTAACTATCTTTTTAAACTGTAAACATTTTGGAGTATACTGTCCCATCATCAGTAATCATTTGTTTCCTTTTAAATTACCTTAGAGGATAAAATACTTACCTCTAGTATGCTGGAGAGCCACATTAGTGCCGACACTTCTGCACAGATCCCTGAGCTGTGCTAATAGGAGGCTTAGCACGGCGGATCCCAAGGCCCGCAAGGCCCATGTTAAAGGAGGAATTAAACAAATACATAATAGCACGGCAGCAGAATAGTCGGAAAACTAATTTTCATGCACTTCATCAGAGTCAGTAGTTTTCAGCAAACATACATGCCCAATGTACATGTAATGCCCCCTTATATTCCATTAAAAAAAAATCATACACACAGATCTTTTGGTTTTGGCGCACAACAGGTTCATTGCACATAGAATCACTACACGCTATTAAACGTCATCTATCAACAAACAGACTCATCAAGCCTGTGCTGTAATTTCTAAACACCCCCAAATCTCCATTTTGATTGTCCTTAAAAATGCACATCTGATTTTTGGATTTCAAAATCCAAAGATAATGATGCAGATACTGATTTTGTTGTGTTTCTGGAGCTCTGAGCTTGAGGGGTTTTGAAGGCAGTAGCATTTTCTGTTTGTGGTCAATAACAATACGCGGGCAATACCTGCTGACATTCAAAAATTATTATATGCCCAAAACACACTGCAAATGTGTATGTGGTGCTGTCCTATAAGTTAAAAATACAACAACAACATAAACAGCTTTTACTTTTTTTAAGTCATCCTTTATAGGAGTTTCTGCACAACAGTGGTATCTCTAGAAACCACATAAAGTGGTACCTATCAACAATTCCTGGATGACCATCATGGATTTGTGGGCAGGGCTGTGATAGGAAGGATAGTTTAAATGGGTCATTGGGTTGGGTGTGGGTGTGATATGGGCAGGGACAATTGGGAAGGATTATACTAGTTAGGGGGAAGCCAGTATGCTGGGAGAGCTAGTGCCCTGCATGCCCCTGGCAATGCCACTGCTGCACAGTGCCATCTTGTATGTTCTTGTAATTCTTCAAGAGAGATCATAGATCCAGATTCTATAACTGCTGAAATTAATAAAAATAAGTATAGGCTCTTTTCTTAAATGCAGCTTTTTTTATATTACACATTTACATACTTGCATTTAGAATTGGTTTAGATATATTATCCTCTGTATAAATGTGTGATACACTCATTCTCCCTGCTATTGCCATCCTGATCTCTCTCTTAGGGGCTGATTTATCAAGCTCCTTATGGCCCTGTTTCCACGCAAGCCTTCAGGCTCGTCAGAAACAGAAGTTATTAAGCAGCGGTCTAAAGACCGCTGCTCCATAACTTGTTTGCCTGCTCTGAGGCCGCGACAGAAATCAACCCGATCGAATATGATCGGGTTGATTGACACCTCCTGCTAGCGGCTGATTGGCCGCGAATCTGCAGGGGGCGGCATTGCACAAGCATTTCTGGTGAACTGCTGGTGCAATGATAAATGCCGACAGCGTATGCTGTGGGCATTTATCGATGTACGGCGGACATGATACGCTACATTGTGTCATGTCCGCTCACACATTAATAAATAGGCTCCCCAAAGTGAATATCCAGCTATTGAAGTCATGTTCACTGTTAAGATTTTGAAAGTTAAAAAAAAGGAAAAGGAAAAAAAAAAAGATAAACATCTCACTGACACCTTACTAATAGGAACCTGTAGTTTCTGCTTATAATAAGACACACTCACTTACTGCTATAGAGGGCCCAGAATGGCAAATAAATCACTTTCATATGGATACTTAAACTGTACCAATAAGCAAATCCCTTATCCTTCATACATTGAGAGTTATAAAAAATGTAACCCTAATCAAATACCTGGAAGGATTTCAAAGCCATTCCTACATTTCACTCTTGGTATTTCAGAAGTGGATGTAATGTAAATCATTTAAAGAAAAAAACGTAAAAATGTAATTATGCAGGACGAAAAGAAAACCTTTTTGTTGTTGTTGTTCAAATGCTGTGTAATTTAACTGAGGTTTGTAGTTTTCTCCCTGTCCCCAAAGAGTCTGACATGAATCTTGCTGAACACTGATCCTGCACTGATCAAACAATTACTGTATAGTATAGTACAGTCCTAACAATTTATTCAATTTATTCTAATTTATTTATTCTATTTTTTTCTTTTTTTGCTTCTTTTATCAGCTTTGCTTCATTCTGTCAGTATACTTTGTTGAAGAGTAAACTTAGACAGGCTAAGGAGTGTTACAAACGAAAAGGGGTTTATCATGGGTATTTGCGCTCGTCGGACTTGAAAGTAAACGCAATCTCTTGAGCGCAATTTTGATATACGCTAGAATGATAACTGCGACTTTAGAGCTCTGGCTAACTGTTTTTGCAAAACAAAAAAGTTGCACAAAACACATCAAAAAATACATTACAATATTTAAAAAAAAATATTGCACACAAAAGTTAATGTTCAAACAAAGAAGTCTAATCTAAGTCTAATGTCTAAAGATGTATATGTATGTATGTATGTATATATATATATATATATATATATATATATATATATATATATATATATATATATATATATATATATATATATATATATATATATATATATATATATATATATATACACTGTATATACAGTTATATGAAAAAGAAAGTATACCCTCTTTGAATTCTATGGTATCAGGACATAATAGCAATCACATGGCCCTTAGCAGGTCTTTGTTAAATAAATCATGACACGGTGTAATATGTCATGTGTCATCTGACATTGTATTTACCTAATTTTAAGACCTGCTAAGGACCAGATGATTGTTATTATGTCCTGATACGAAAAACCATAGAGGGTGTACTTTCTTTTTTGCATGACTGTAAATAGAACATATTATGTTATGTGTAGAACATTGGAATGTGAAATATTCATAATTTCATGTTGGGTTAGCATATGAGAATATGCAATCGGATTCGCGTGAGAGTGGGGTGTTTTTTCCCCCTTTTTTTTTTCATTGACTTCTATATGGGAATATGTGAACGTGCACACGATATTCTAACCGGTTGGCGCGTGAGGGAAAACTGTTTACTTTCAACTCATAGTATGAGCCGACGCGCCCAAAAAGCTTATTTCTAGCGCAATTAACGCTCAAGCTGGATGTGGCCCTAAGTGCTACAGATATGTGCAGACTTCTGAGCCTATTTAAAAATTCTCTTCAACAAAGGATATCAAGAGTACAAAATAAGTGTGATAATAGAAAATTATTATTATTTAATCAAAATTCTTGCTCAGTATAAATTATAAAAGTTTAATTTCGAGCTTCATGTCCCTTTAATTTGTTCTCACTCTCAGAAGTGCCTACCACTTACCTTTAAAATGCTGGGATGAAGGTGTTGGTGCAGATGGACAGAGAGCCAGACAGAATACTAGAGTTTTAAAGACAGACAGACAGATAACAGATAGAGATGATAGATAGATAAATAGATAGATAGATAGATAAATAGATAGATAGATAGATAGATAGATAGATAGATAGGTAGATGATATATAATAGATAGATAGATAGATAGATAGATGATAGATAGGCAAATGCCACTGAACAATATTCTAATATTGTAAAAAAAAAAGTGTACATTGAAGTAGTTGAGAGTTTGCAGTTTCTGGGTGAATAAGAATGAGTTTGTACATGATATGCAATACAAAGCTAGCATTTTTGTTCTGCTATGAATGGTATTGCAGTCCTTTGCTTGGCTGCACAGTGCCAGGGAGACAGCTTTATACATAATTCATAATTAGGAGTTGGAGTAAATAAATTCAAGCTGGACATTAATTGTTCTGACAAATTGAGGCCTGGGCATACTGAGGCTTCACAGTGAAGTAATTAAATTTGTGACCAACTTCAAATGTTAAAATTTACGAAAAAATAAATGTAAAAGTGTTAATATCTGTAAAATATCTATAAATATAAAACGTGTTAATATCTGTAAAATATCTATAAATATAAAACGTGTTAATATCTATGTCTCCTTCTGGATTTAAACATTTCCAGAAGAGTTAAGGATTTGAAACTTGAACTTGCAGGATATTGAAGTTTTCCATTTCCAAGATATAATTGCCCAGGCCAGTTTAATATTGAAAAGTCACATATCACTACTAACTTTATATTTCAAAGCAATATATTAGGAGAAGTAGTTCAACAACCAGATAGCATCATTCAGTGCTAGAGAGTGCAATAGAAAAATCACACAAAAACAAAGATACATAAACCCCAAACGCTTTATCCCATGTATGATAAATATCAAAACGAATTCAATTTGAATAAATGTAATACTTTCAAAATGAAATATATATATATGAGGTTTGTTTCCAATTCTCTTTCTTACCTTATTTTCTTAAATTGCTTCCATGGTGGCTAGGGTTGCATTGTGTCCTGTGTTTAACTAGACAGTCTAGTATTTTAATACAATATATGTAGACATTCTAGACCAGTGGTTCTCAACCAAAGTGACCTCAAGGCCCGGTAAATTTTAGCTGGACATGTCCAGGGCCCGGTAGTTTTATTTTTTTTTATATATATATATATATATATATATATATATAGTTATAGTTATAGTAAGCAGCAGGGATTTGCCCTATCAGTAACTAAGTAGTTCAGTGTGGGTTTAGTGGGGGCCCTGGAGTGGGGGGGTCCTGCCGAGGGTCTGATCACTGTGAGGGCCATGGAGTGTGAGGTCTAGCCCTGGAGGTTGGGGGCCCTTTCTTTGGCCCTTAATGTTGGAGGTCCTGGCTCTGGAGGTTGATGGGCCTGTTGGGATTAGGGCAGGGAGGCTACCATGTTCATTTGCATACATTTGAATACATTTGGGTCAGTGTGAAACAGTTTTCCTGGGGCCTTGATTGGTCTCAGTCTGCCCCAGGTGTGCAGTTGGGTAAGAGTGTGCAGTGGGGGAATGAAAGGTCAGGGCCCACCAGCAGGGCTATCACGGCCCAGTACTGGGCCACGGCCCGGCTGTTGAGAAACCAGGTTCTAGACACTTTACTGATTAGATATTGATATGGTCATATAACTTATAATTTAGACAGTGGTAGATCTGTTATGACGTCTGATAGGGGCATATAACTTACCATCTTTCCTTTCCTCTTTCTCAAAAGAACTGACGGTTATGCAGTATTTTGGGGGAGAACAGTTGGCACCCCTACTTGTGCCTATGATACATTAGTGAGTGTTATGCATAACTTATTCTCATTATGGCTTATCAATTAAGGTTAGAGCATTTACTAATGATTGAAATACTTGTAGGATGCTGAAGTCTCCCATACGCTGAACAAACCAGACATTTTGTATAATACAAATTGCTTACTTATAATTTGAAAACACCAATCCACAGAGTCTAACATTCCTGCTAGGGCTGTGCGATATGGGAAAAAATTAATATCGCGATTTTGGCCATTAAATATCGCGGTTGCGATTTTAATTGTGATTTTTTTAAAAATAACTGTTAAACATACATTTCTCAATTAAGAATGCATTAAACTGTATTTTAACATTAAGTTGCTAGAATATTATTCCTTTATTTTGATGTCTGAGCGGGTACACACAGTGATTACACGTAAATAATCTTTAATCCCATCACATTCTTGTCAAATTGTGTGAGTGATTGATATCACTCTGCAGTCCATGGCAAACGCAGCATAACCAGGCAAAAGGTTGGTAACTAGAGTAATAATACGGGATCTAGTTTACTGTACTGTTATGAGGTGAGCAGGGCCTTAGGACACTGGATTTTGCATATATTAAAGTGTTGACTTAATACCAGACACACATCAAGAGTACTATTCTTACCTTGATTAGTTTATCAATAGTTTAACTAAAATGGCTATATTCTATTCTTTTAGCCTAACATAGCTTTGTTGAGAAGTCTTTGCAAGAGAAGGTGATCCTTTTAGAAGAACAGAGGAGAATAAAATCTAAAAAGCCCAATAATGCCTTCCTATTTTCTGCACAGTTAATAACTAGGTTCAACAAAACATTATTATAATCAGAGCTTTTACAATTACAAAAGGAAAGCAAACGTTTTGCATGTGTTTTCCAAGGGCAAGAATATCTTTTAATGCCACTGAAGTGACAAGTACCTACATTTTCTTCAATTATAAGGCAGTAGAGGTACAATGATGTTTTTCTTTTTCTTTCTAAGAACAGTGTTTAAAAACACGGCGGTCCCCATAGCCCCAGACTGACAACTACAGCCATTAGGTGGTTAAGATCTGACTGTAGTTGTCAGTCTGGGGCTACGTGGACTGCCGTATTTTTTATCCATACAGTCCAATATAGACTAACAGCACTATACCTGGTGCAAGTGGTAGGGGGCCACTGCAAACACCCCTCAATATAACAACAACAAAAAACCACCGTACCAGTTGTAAGAGGAATTTTCTTGTCTTTATTTCTTAGCTTATAAAAAGCATGTAGGCACACATAAACAACAAAATGCAACATTTCAGGTTATTCACCCTTAATCATGCTAATGTTGTTTCTGTGTGCCTACATGCTATATATAAGCTAAGAAATAAAGACAAGAAAATTCCTCTTACAACTGGTGCTATGTAATTTTGCTGTTTGTTTTATTTAACCATGGCAAGTGCAGCTGGATGCCACCAGTGATCTCGGCGGTGATAGGTTTAGGTGGTTAAGATCTGGCTGTAGTTGTTAATCTGGGGCTGCGTGGACTACTATGGTGTTGAAATAACACTCAACCCGGGTTCCCTCAACATCAAGCCTGGAGGACTCTGCCTCCTTTAGTAAAGAAAGTGTGTGGTTTTTTTTTTGAATATCGCAAGAGGAAAAAAAATGTGATTAGTCGCATCATGCGATTAATCGCACAGCCCTAATTCCTGCTAATAAAATTTACCTATCACTTGTAAGCGTTGCCAAAAATTAGCAACTATTTAGGAAAATATTTTAAATCCTACACTACACTTTGTTTTCCAACTAAAACTAATACTAGATGTTATCAGTATTTATTGTAATATCCGTAAGCTAATAAAAGCCTTTATCAACAATGGAAAACTGTGTTTACATAATTGCTGCTAGAATAATTAGTATTAACGCACTGAAACTAGTTTTCTCATCTCTTACAACCCTTATTAAGCTCCCTGTTGCATTTATTTCCCCCTAATTGCTTAACTTCCGCATTCCTGGAATCCCCCATGCAATATCTCCATAATTAATTAGACCCTACTACCACAATCATTCCTGAAAAAATTGGCTCTCACACACTAGTAGAATTAATCAGTAGTTTGCCTTTTACCTCCCATAACGTCAGTCCCTAATTCAACAATACTACCGTAATAATATAACTTTGTCTTCTACCTATCCCACTTCACCTACCAAACTGCAATACCCTTACAATATTAAATAGATATTAAACCCAATTTTTTTTCTTTCATGATTAAGATAGAGCATGGGATTTTAAGCAACTTTCTAATTTACTCCTATTATCAATGTTTCTACATTATCTTGGAATCTTTATTTGGAAAGCTGGAATGTAAGCTTAGGAGCCAGACCATTTTTGGCTCAGCATCCTGGGTAGCGCTTGCTGATTGGTGGCTTAATTTAGCCACCAATCAGCAAGTGCTACCTAGGTGTTGAACAAAGAATGGGTTGGCTCTTAAGCTTACATTCCTGCTTTTCAATTAAAAATACCAAGAGACGAAGAAAAATTGATAGTAGGAGTAAATAAGAAAGTTGCTTAAAGTGAATGTTATTTATATATTCAGTAGGTCTATCTATGTCTTAATAACAAGTGCGAGTTATGGCTGATCATGATTTATTACACTTAAACACTCCATGTGCAAGTCTATAATTGTTCAAAAAATTTAGTTTACTGTTACCAACCCTAGAATTAAAATTAGGTTTGTCTCTCGCAATTTTGCTTGGAGCTAGTTTGTTTTGAAGAGTGAATGCTCTTCTAAAAGCAAATTGAGGTTTAGGGCATATAGTTACCCTGAGAAATGGATCACTACGTAAAATGTGCCAATGTTTAGATATTATCTTTTTAATTTTCTGAAAATGGCTATTGTAGTCTATAACAAATAAAGGCGACTTAAATACATTAACATCTTTTTTGTTTCCCCCCAAAATTTTGGATTTAGAAAAATAATTATTCTTCTTATTTATGTACTGTTTTGTAACTATGATGGATCAAATCTATTGGATATCCCTTCTTCAAAAATCTTTTTTTAAGAATCAAAGATTGAGAATCATAATCTTCTACAGTGATACCATTCCTACAAATCTGTCTGAACTGTCCATATAGAACATTAGTCTTCTAAATGAGATAATGGTTGCTGTCATAGTTAAGAAAACTATTACAATCCTCCTTTTTGAAGAAGGTTTCAGATGTTATAAAACCTTTTTTAGACCTAGTTTATTCAAGAACCAAAAATGCAATACTAGTTTTTGGACATTACTAGTGAAAATGAGACCAAAATTATTTAAATTCAGAGACTCAGTTAAGCTAATAGCTGATTTCTCTGGTCCATAAATAAAAAAGAGATTGTCAATATAATGGCCAGAGTACACCAGATCTGCCTTAAACATAGACCCATACACATGGGCCTCTTAAAATAAACCCACATAGAGGTTCACAAAACTAGGGGTGAACCTGGTACCCATGGCCATCCCTAAAAATTACCCTGATATTTGAAATAGTTGTGTGTCAAAATGAAAGCGATCAGTTTGATAATATATTTTTGTTCCTGCAATGTAGTGCTCCAGACACCTACCTAGGCATCTCTTCAACAAGGAATACCATAGGAATCATTCGGCTAGATTACAAGTGTTGTGGTACAGCTTTTAATGCTGAAAAAAATGGCCATTCCAGTGTAATGGCCAGGAACGCAGATTACGAGTCATGTTGGTATCGCTATACCGCAAGCATTTTAGCCTGTAACGCAACGTCCATTCCGAGTTAAAAAAAATGACGTTTTTGTGTGGGATTTTCATAGTGCCGGTATTACAGGTTGTGCGGTCAGGCTAAAATGCTTGTGTTACAGCCTATACCAACACGATCCCTGAGACCAGTAGTTATGAATTTTGCGAAACAAAAATGTTTCACAACTCATAACTAAAATGTAGCAAAGTACACTAATACCCATAAACTACCTATTAACCCCTAAACCACCGCCCTCCTGCATCGCAAGCACTATTTAAAACTTATTAACCCCTAATCTGCCACCCACCCACATCACGACTATTAAATAAACCTATTAACCCCTAATCTGCCACCCACCCACATCGCCAACACTATTTAAATATATTAACCCCTAAACCACTGCTTCCCGACATTGCCACTACTATAATAAAGTTATTAACCCCTAAACTTCAGGCCTCCCATATTGCTGCCACTAAATAAACCTATCTTCTGTTTTGAACAGCCAATAGGATTTCAGAAGCTCTCATCCTATTGGCTGATTTGAATTTAAAGAATCAAATCAGCCAATAGGAATTGCAAGGTATGTCATTTTGAATCGGCTACCTTGCATTCAATTTCAGTGTACGGCGGTGACCGTGTGAAGAGGATGCTCCACGCAGGATGGTTTCCAAGATAGTTCCTCTCCATGCCGCCGAGATGAAGATAGAAGACGTCCCCGAGATGGATGAAGGTGTCGCCACTTCGATGAAGATTTCTCACCGCCTGAATGAAGATGGATGTCCGGACTTCAGGAACCATGAGAAGATATTCTGGGGTTAGTGTTAGGTTATTTTTTTTCATTTTTTGGGGTGTTTTTTTTTTTTAGATTAGGGCTTTGGGCTTTTGTAAAAGAGCTGATTGCCCTTTTAAGGGCAGTGAAAAAAAAGCTGAATGCCCTTTTTAATTTCGGGGAGCGGCGGAATAGGGGTTAATAACTTTATTATAGTGTTGGCGATGTCGAGGGCGGCGGAATAGGGGTTAATAATTTTATTATATATTTTTCATTCCACACTTCATGTGTTTTTTTCTAACACTCTCTCCCCATTGATGCCTTTGGGGGAAAGCGTGCACAAGCACGTCAAATCAGCCCTTGGATTTTGCGCGGTATGGAGCTTAACGCCACCATATCGCACAGCACAATGAGGCTTTCAATAACAACCAATAGGATTTCAGAAGCTCTCATCCTATTGGCTGATTTGAATTTGAAGAATCAAATCAGCCAATAGGAATGCCAGGTATGTCATTTTGAATCGGCTACCTTGCATTCAACTTTAGTTGAATCGTGACCGTATGAAGAGGATGTTCCATGCAGGATGGATTCCAAGATAGCTCCTCTCCATGCCACCGGGATGAAGATAGAAGATGTTTTGTTTTTTTTCTAATTGTATGCTCTGTCTGAATCACAAAAGACAACTTTTGGGTTTCATATCCCTATCATAACACAAAAAGTACCAAAACTATTTTGCTTCCAGGGTTAGTAGTGAGTGTTAATCTGAGAAAAACTGTTAACCATTTTATTTTGGCATTCCAAAAAGTTAATATAAACAATATAAACAAACATTATCTATGGCTCCACCACCAGTATTCCCTATAAGGCCACATTTTGTGAGAGGCCCAGCAGTGAAACAGTTAATAAGGGAGCCATACCTTGCAGTCTGCATTGTATAGCTTTTTGTAACTGCAGGGTGCGGTTCCCTAATGAACTCTTTCACTGCTGGATCGCTCACAAAATGTGGCCTTAAAAGGAACACTGTCCACCACTGCAATGGTTGAAAAATATATTTAAAATGTATGAGTCAGCAATTTTGGGAAGCCAGACAAAACATTTTAAGAGAGAGACAAGTTTTGTTTGTATAAAATATGTATAGAAAAATCCAAAATGTTAGGAGCCAGTAGTAAATCTCTTGATACTTGGCTACTTGATTACAAAATTAGAAAAGATGGAATTTGTGCTGCCTATAGCATTGGTAGAAAGACCAAATGATACAAAGATATTTACAAAATTCTTATAACATATATGTATGTTTTCTCATAATCTGTGGTTATTTTACTGTCAATGAAGAATAAACAACAATAATCACAAGTTGGTGTATAATTAAACAGCAAAAAATCATGTCAAAATAGTAACTCAAATCACTCATACAAAATGGGTCTGACATCAAGTTTCACATTTAAAGAGATAGGAAACCCCAACATTTTCTTTCATAATTTGGATAGCACATACAATTTTAACCCTTTCTGGTCCTAAAAATGAAATAAAACCTGCAGCACGCAGGTTTTATTTAATTTTTGCACCAAACTTTTGAATTTCTCAGCTAAATAGCAAGCCACCGCTAGATGGCGCTATTTAGCTGTGAATTTCAAAATCTGAAATGTCGGAATATATCCGACGCTTGCTCGCATACGGCAAAACCCTTTGTCGGATATATTCCGACAGAGGACCTGTAAGGGTTAAACAACTTTTCAATTTACTTCTATCATCAAATTTGCTTCATTCTCTTGTTATCCTTTGCTGATGGAACAACATTGCACTACTGACAGCTAGATGAACACATCTAGTTAGCCAATAAATAAAGTGTGTGCAGGCACCAATCAGTAGCTAGCTCCCACTAGTGTAGGATATGTGTGTATTATTTTTCACCAAGGTATTCCAAAAGAACAGAGCACATTTGAAAATAGAAGTGAATTTAAGAGTGTCTTAAAATGTCATGCTGTATCTGAATCATGCAGGTATTATGAGCTCGAGTGAAGGCCTTCGCTTAAGCACCCAGCAGACTAGATCAGGTCCCCAATAGCGCATATGAAGTTAACTTGGTGTGCCAGATCCACCTCGTTATGGAGTAGCTAAGTATCACAAATATAAAATAAGATGAGAGCTACCTTCTTAGATATTTGAGGCTTAGTCAGATTGTTTAGGGATCTTCATTAGTTGTGACCGATCATGGCCGCATCCAAGCCACGCCCCCTAATTTTGACTTTCATATCCCT
>NC_069499.1:877775354-877790354 GCF_027579735.1 Bombina bombina
ATAGCTATAACTAAAAACAAACTAAAAACTACTTCCAAAACTATTCAGCTTTGATATTAATGAGTTTTTTGGGTTCATTGAGAACATGGTTGTTGTTCAATAATAAAATTAATCCTCAAAAATACAACTTGCCTAATAATTCTGCACTCCCTGTATGTGTATTTATGTATTTACAGACATATATACACACATATAAATATATACACTAACTGGCCACTTTATTAGGTACACCTTTCTAGTACCAGGTTGGACCGCTTTTGCCTTAACAACTGCCAAAGGGAAAGTAAACCCAAAAAAATTATCCCATTTAAATTGTTCCCAATGATCCATTTTACCTGCTGGAGTGTATTAAATTGTTTACAAGTAGCTCCTTTACCCCTATTTTGGCCTTTGAAATAACTGATTTAGCTTGTAGTTTCCCAACCTATTTTGAAATTTTTTATACTGGAGTCTCACCTATTGAATAGCCTATGTAAACACAGCCAGCAGAAGAAATGACACTCCCAGTGGGGTGCAGGATAGTTAAGTAATAACATAATCATTTTCTCTAAGGGCTCGATGATAGAAAGCTCGTTTGTAAAATGATATGATGTAAAGATGTTTGCACTGGAGTGCGAATATAATATCGTAATGATTGTAAGTGTTCAAAATTGAGTGTGTGTATGTATTCAAAATGGGCGTGTTTTCTTCATTCGACTTACGTTGCAAATGGGTTTTTTTGTTTGCGTAATGTTAAATACCCACTTCTTATGTGTAATTCTGTATTCATAATTTCTTTTGAAAGTGTCTATTGATCAATTACATTTTTCAACCTTGAACTTAGAAATTCAAATGTGTATTTTATAAATATTAAATGTCCTAATTCATGTATTATTTATGATTAATGTTTATTTTGAAATAAAAAGAAAATTAATACAATTGTATTCATTAGTAAAGCAATGCAATGCAATGTAATTATACATTTTTAAATAAAAAATTATTATTAATCATGTGTTCCCTCACTCCTGTGAAGAAAATTAATTTTGAATTATTCCATGTTCATAATCATAATCTACAATATCTAGATTATTTTCAATGGCTAAATTATGAAGCATACAACACAAAGTTATTATGTCTGCAGCCTTTGTCAGTTGATATTTCAAAGCTCCTCCAGTTTTATCTATACAACGGAATCTGCTCTTAAGAAGTCCAAATGTATGTTCAATAGCTGATCTTGCTTTTGAGTGTGCGTCACTGAACTTAATTTATTTTCTGTTTGCTGGTTTGGAGACAGGTGTGATTAACCATTTGTAACATGGGTATCCTGCATCTCCTATTGGATGTATGATTTATGGTTAGTATTACAAATAATTTATGGTATGTATTAGACAATTAAACATCTTAGTACATAACTTACAAAGTATCAAACCATTTCCACAAATTCCTGCATTCATAAAGGAGTGATTGTTTCAGAATATAAGAATCATGTGCACTCCCTGGAAAAGCTGACAACAGAGAAATAATTTTGTATTTGTGGTCACATACTAATTGAGTGTTTAGAGAGTGCCACCCCTTTCTGTTAAAATATGTTTCTGGATGATTAATTGGTGCACAAATTTGTATGTGTGTGCAGTCAATACATCCTAGAGTATTTGGTATTCCATAATGTTCATAGAAATATTCCTTAATGATATTTTTCTCATTTTCAGTAATTGGAAATTTAATAAATATGTCGATATTCTTCTTGAAAACATTAAAAACCTGTTTAAGAAATCTGGAAAAAGCACTTTGTGACACACCTGTAATTGAACTGGTGGTATGTTGGAAAGAACCTGTTCCCAAAAAATGAAGTGTGGTCAATAATGTAACAATTCCTGGAATTTCTCTATTTCTCCTTGTTCTAGGATCCAAATCAACTTTAAATAATTTGTAAAGGGTAATTATAACTGATTTGTTAAATCTTAATCTTTGAAATACAATTTGATCAGGCATGTCACTTAAAATTGTCTTTCTCTGTATGTTCTGGGCCTGTATACCCTGTGTGTCCTTGTGGTCGTTGGTTCTGAAATTAATCCTTGAGATTGTTCAACATCATTTTCATTCAATATTTCTATCATATTTGTATGATGTGTTATCAACCTCCTTCTTCTCCTTTGAATTCTTCTATGTTGAAATAATGTATAATATACTGTATATATTCTGCCATCTGTAATTATAAATACCAAATCAAATTCTAATTTAAATATTTTAGTACATTTCAAATCTTATTTTTCAAAATCATTTTCATAAACTTACACTCGTAAATTGAATTTTGCGCACTTTTTTTCAAATTACGTCAACATATTTATAGTCTTGCAATTGCTTATTCCGGCGCTCTTTGATCACATCATTTTTTATCATTGCGCATTTTGTAATAAAGTTTTACGGTGAAAAGATACGCAATTATTCTTTGCTTTTTCAATATAAACTTCGTAAATTTATTTGCGAATATTCATAACTGCAATCGTTACATAATTTGACATTATAAAAGTACCCTTTTTTGGAGTGAAATGTTCTATGCTACTTTCCTGAGGAAACTTAACATTTGATTTTAATTTTCCAAAGCGAAATAAGTGTATATAAATTCAGAAAATATTTACAACAATGGTAAGTACATATAATCCACCATATTATATATTTATTGTATATGTTATTTTACATTTCCTTTTATTTTTTTAAAGAAATACGACACATTTAATGCTATTGATATTTTATAAAATATTTTTTAAATATTTTATTCATAGGTTCTACCAACTGGAGTATTATGCCAAAATAGTGAGTCTGGTAGAAACCCTGTATTCACAGAAGAGGAAAATCTTGTATTAGCACAGCAAATGCAAATGTATTATGAGAAACTGTTTGGATCCATGTCTGCAAAAACTTCTAATTTTGAAAAGAATTCAATATGGGGAAAAAATTGCAAAATCTGTATCAGCTGTAGGCCCAGATCAGTGTCCAAATGAAAAAAAAAAGATACTAAAAATTAAAGTTAAAGCAAAAATAAAAAACTGAAAGAAAGAAAACAGGTGGTGGATGATATGAACCAATCACATACTCTGAATCTGAAAAAATAATTAGAGAATTAATCCCAGCTGCAATGGTTTCTGGAGTTTCTGGATTTACTAATATTGGTGTAAGAACAGGTAATTTTGAATATGTTTATGGATAATGTCATTAAATATATGTATGTGAAATAAGAAATATAACCAAAAATAAAAATCACTTTTTTAGTTGCAGAAGAACAAAATGAAACCTCACAAGAAAATATTGAGACACCATCATTGGATCTTAATGAATCTAATATTAATGAAAATGAAATGTTTAACAGTTTAGAATGCAATATCATTAAAGAAATAAGTGTTGAAAGTTAACTACCACCCAACAATATATCATCTCAAAATGAAATACCAATAAATGTAGTAATGTAGATTTATCACAAGCCACATTTTCAAATAGTAACATGGAACAGGAGGAGGAAAACAACATTAGCAATGAAGCTGAACATACAAATATTTATTTACAAAATGAAAATAATTCTTTGCCATCAGACAATGAGAACAATCCTGAGGACAATGAATTTTATAAGGATGTTGGTGATGGTGAATTTAGTTATAAATTAATACAACATAATGATTTATTATGCAACAGACTTGAGATTATGAATAACACATGCTTGAATTTAAGGAAGAAATAGTTCAACAAAACCATGCAATAAAAAAATTAAATGATTCTGTTGAAAAAAGTAATGCACATTTGGAACACATTAGTGAGTCCTTAAAATCAATAGCTCACACAATGATTTTTCTATGTCAAACAAAATGATTGTACTAATACTCCTTTAAATTTAAATATTAGATCTTCAGAAAATGCTGAAAATTTAAATTCATTTGTAACAGAATCAACCAATTTAGGTAATTTAGGAAATCAGAATTCCAATGGTAATCTTCCAGCTAGTAAAAAACCCAATAAGAAAACATAGAAAAAGGAAATAAATTTAATATGTGTATATTATTATTCTGTGAGTTAAACATAGTAATTTTAAATAAATAAAGATAAAATACTCATTGTGAAATATTTGTAAGATTGTTTTGTTTAAGAAATATTAAAGGGACAGTGCACACAAGTATGCAGACAACTATGTGTATTATAAACTAATATAAGAATATGATTTTATAATGCTATAAACATCCATGTTCATTAATTATATAATCATACTTGTGAACAACCCCCACTGAAATCATAAATCAAATCTACATGTCCCTTTAATACATGTAATAAAAATATGTAATGTGTTGTATGGTGTATAACCCCAGAAAATAAAGAGACCAATTGTAAACATTACTTTTAATAACTTTCAAACAAAAAACAAATAAAACAAACATAAGAAATTAATGTGGATGATAAAATGGTCTACCACGTGTTTTAACCCCAGAATAAAATGTCCTTCACTCCCACCTTCTTTCTCTGAACATCATAGCACATTGTTCTTTTTGTTTTTCAATAATTCTGGCTAAAAGTCTTTTGATTTTTTGGTTGTGAACTTTATTTTTTCGAAAATGGTGAAGCATTGAGTCTTTCAAAATATATTAGTGTTTATATTTTCAAGCAAATCACACATTTTCTCAAATGTATTCTCTTCCCGTTTTCCTATTAGAAATAAAAAAAGTATCATATTAAAATACATTTAAAATTTAATGGCAATAAGTACAAATGTAAAATGTTGTTTGGATAAAGAAAATAATAACAATTAATTGATAGTTCATGTGTTAAAAATAAAAAACTGAAATTCTTTATTAACAAGTTAATTAAGGTGTAAATGAATACATACCTTGTTCATGTGGTTGAAAATCTTCTGCATTGTCAGCATCAACTAATTGCATTTTCATTTTCAGTATCTTTAAAAATACAAAAACAATATTTGTTATAAACAAAATTATATATTATTTTCTATATTACAAGTAGTGAAAATAAAATATTGTGCACCCATTAACGTATAACAAATCCCTTTTATGGATGCATAATTAATAACCAACCATTACAAGTGCTTTTAACATTATTCACAAATCAGAAGAAGGTTTTAGGGGTAAACTTTGCAGATGTAAGGAGATATCCTAACATGTTATAGATCAGGGGATTTACATATTGGTCTATGGGGAACTTTGTCATCAAATTAAAACAATATATATATATATATATATATATATATATATATATATATATATATATATATATATATATATATATATATATATATATATATATATATATATATATTTATTTAAAAATTACAATGCTTAAAGGGGCACTGAACCCACTTATAGAGCATGCAATTTTAAGCAACTTTCTAATTTACTCCTATTATACATTTTTATTTGTTTCTCTTGCTATCTTTTTTGGAAAAAGAAGGCATCTAAGCTAAGGAGTCAGAAAATATTTGGGACAGCACTTGTTTATTGGTGTGTGAAATTATCCAACAATCAGGAAGAACAACCCAGGTTGATCATCAAAAATTTGCCAACATCTAAACTTACATTATTGCTTTTTGAATAAAGATAGCAAGAGAATGTAGAAAATGTGATAATAGGAGTAAACTAGAAAGTTGATTAAAATTGCATGCTGTATCTGATTCAAAAAAGAAAGAATGCGGGTTCATTGTCCCTTTAAATTGATGTTTTAATTTACATGCTAAATGATTATAAAATAATATATATGTATATACAGGGAGTGCAGAATTATTAGGCAAGTTGTATTTTTGAGGATTAATTTTATTATTGAACAACAGCCATGTTCTCAATGAACCCAAAAAACTCATTAATATCAAAGCTGAATAGTTTTGGAAGTAGTTTTTAGTTTGTTTTTAGTTATAGCTATTTTAGGGGGATATCTGTGTGTGCAGGTGACTATTACTGTGCATAATTATTAGGCAACTTAACAAAAAACAAATATATACCCATTTCAATTATTTATTTTTACCAGTGAAACCAATATAACATCTCAACATTCACAAATATACATTTCTGACATTCAAAAACAAAACAAAAACAAATCAGTGACCAATATAGCCACCTTTCTTTGCAAGGACACTCAAAAGCCTGCCATCCATGGATTCTGTCAGTGTTTTGATCTGTTCACCATCAACATTGCGTGCAGCAGCAACCAAAGCCTCCCAGACACTGTTCAGAGAGGTGTACTGTTTTCCCTCCTTGTAAATCTCACATTTGATGATGGACCACAGGTTCTCAATGGGGTTCAGATCAGGTGAACAAGGAGGCCATGTCATTAGATTTTCTTCTTTTATATCCTCTCTTGCCAGCCACGATGTGGAGTACTTGGACGCGTGTGATGGAGCTTGAATAAGGTGTCTTCCAGAAACTGGCAGTAGGACTGGGAGTTGAGCTTGACTCCATCCCCAACCCGAAAAGGCCCCACAAGCTCATCTTTGATGATACCAGCCCAAACCAGTACTCCACCTCCACCTTGCTGGCGTCTGAGTCGGACTGGAGCTCTCTGCCCATTACCAATCCAGCCACGGGCCCATCCATCTGGCCCATCAAGACTCACTCTCATTTCATCAGTCCATAAAACCTTAGAAAAATCAGTCTTGAGATATTTCTTGGCCCAGTCTTGATGTTACAGCTTGTGTGTCTTGTTCAGTGGTGGTCGTCTTTCAGCCTTTCTTACCTTGGCCATGTCTCTGAGTATTGCACACCTTGTGCTTTTGGGCACTCCAGTGATGTTGCAGCTCTGAAATATGGCCAAACTGGTGGCAAGTGGCATCTTGGCAGCTGCACGCTTGACTTTTCTCAGTTCAGGGGCAGTTATTTTGCGCCTTGGTTTTTCCACACGCTTCTTGCGACCCTGTTGACTATTTTGAATGAAACGCTTGATTGTTCGATGATCACGCTTCAGAAGCTTTGCAATTTTAAGAGTGCTGCATCCCTCTGCAAGATATCTCACTATTTTTGACTATTCTGAGCCTGTCAAGTCCTTCTTTTGACCCATTTTGCCAAAGGAAAGGAAGTTGCCTAATAATTATGCACACCTGATATAGGGTGTTGATGTCATTAGACCACACCCCTTCTCATTACAGAGATGCACATCACCTAATATGCTTAATTGGTAGTAGGCTTTCAAGCCTATACAGCTTGGAGTAAGACAACATACATAAAGAGGATGATGTGGTCAAAATACTCATTTGCCTAATAATTCTGCACTCCCTGTATATATATATATACCGGTAATGATAAATTCCAATTCTTGAATGTCTTCAATTTTGAATTGGTCACTTTCACGTGCTGCCTCAGTGGTTTCAGCAAGTAATGCTGGTGATGTGGTTACTTCTTGCACTAAATTAAAATACACTTTATGTAATTTTTTAAGGAACATGATATGTTAACTAAATAAAAAAAATAAAAACTTACCTTCATCCACATCCTCAGTATTCTTTTTCTGTGCAACATCACTTTCTGGGCCCACAGAGACATCTACATGTTCTTCACACAAGGGAGAAGTTTGGGAAGATGATGCTAAAGTAGACTGTTGCTCAATGCCAACATTAGGGTTACAGACATTAAAAGATTAATAAATATTTTTTCATATTTTAAAAATCGCATCCTCTCTTATTCTTCCTAAGAACTTTCCTTTTAATGTCTGAAACCCTTTTGCGACATTGAGCAACAGTCTTTATATGTGTGGCATTTAAATTGACCATTTCAGCAATATCTTCCCAGATTGCATCCCTTGTCTTTAAACTAGTGTCCCACCTCTGTGGTCCAAAAAGCATATCATAGTTTGGCTCCAAAGCAGATACAAGGATTTTGTTCTCCACAACTGAAAACCTCTCAGCAACCATTTTCACAAATCTCATCAACTGCCTCACAGAATAAAAATATGTTATACATTAAAGAAATATACATGTAACCAGCGTAAAATGTAAAATACTCTGTGATTGGAGAATATTAAGGAAGTACTCATAAATATGCGTACATAAATGCATTGCAAGGTATATGGTAGCAGAAATAATATAACAGTAAATATGATTGGTTAACAAATATTGCACATTGAACATTTTTTTAAAAACATATACACAATTTCGTAATAATTAAACTACAAATGAGTGAAAATATTAAATAATTAAAGAGCGTAAAAAAGTTTATTGTACGATTTCAATAAAAAGAATAACAAAATATAACCAGAACAGTAAAAGCAAAATTCATTACGAAGGAAAGTTTAATTGCGAATGAGAGGGCGTAAGATGGGCGTAAAATTAGCATTCCATGGGCGTAACCTGAGTAAATATCGCAAGTTTTGCAGATATGTTACGATGATTTAAAAACATATGCCATACGAATCGCACATTTAACACACATACATGTCTTGCCACCCATCCTTTAGCGAATTAACATGAATAACATTAGTTACAATATTTTTTCATTTAAAAAATATAACGATATAACGTAATTAGACAATATACTATAACTGTAGTTTTACATTTTGAAATATGTGAACACAAACTGAAATAAAGTGAATCATTTAAATTATGAAGCGATGCAATGATAGTTCGAAACTCATTTCGAAGTTTGTGAAATGATGTAAGGAGGTGAAGCCTATAGTTTACTATGGACAGCTTATCGCATAATGTATTGTTTACAATGGACTGCCAACTTTATACGATCATTACGCAAGGCGTGAAATTTGCGAGATAGGCGAGTCAGAAATACACATTTCTCACCGCCAATGACGAGCTTTCTATCATCGAGCCCTAAGTATTGAGCATAAGTTTTCTAGACAAATATAAGATAAGGAAGCAAGTCTGTGTACATAAAAGTGTACGCAATTTCGTAATAATTGAACAGAAATACACATTTCTCGCCACCAATGACGAGCTTTCTATCATCGAGCCATAAGTATTGAGCATTAGTTTTCTCTACAAATATAAGATAAGGAAGCAAGTCTGTGTACATAAAAGTGTACGCAATTTCTTAATAATTGAACTACAAATGATCATTACGCAAAAAAATTTGCGAGATAGGCGAGTCAGAAATACACATTTCTCGTCGCCAATGACAAGCTTTCTATCATCGAGCCCTAAGTATTGAGCATTAGTTTTCTAGACAAATATAAGATAAGGAAGCAAGTCTGTGTACATAAAAGTGTACGGAATTTCGTAATAATTGAACTACAAATGATCATTACGCAAAAAAATTGCGAGATAGGCGAGTTAGAATTACACATTTCTCACCGCCAATGACGAGCTTTCTATCATCAAGTCCTAAGTATTGAGCATTAGTTTTCTAGACAAATATAGGATAAGGAAGCAAGTCTGTGTACATAAAAGTGATAACATAATTAGATCTGATATCGACCTATTGTAATATGCTGTGGTTTAAAAGCACAAAACCAGCTACTTCATAAACACAAATAAAAGTGAAAATGCAATTTCTCATACATTTTATACTCTGCAGTCATTGAAATACATTAATATAAAAACAATTTTACAGTGTACTGTCCCTTTAATTCTTCATAACATAGATTCAACATGGTGCTGGAAACATTCCTCAGAGATTTCGGACAATATTGACATGATAGCATCACACAGTTGCTGCAGATGTGTCAGCTGCACATCCATGATACAAATCTCCTGTTCCGCCACATTCCAAAGGTGCTCTATTGGATTGAGATCTGGTGACTGTGGAGGCCTTTGGAGTACAGTGACCTCATTGTCATGTTCAAGAAACCAGTTTGAGATGATTTGAGCTTTGTGACATGGTGCATTATTCTGCTGGAAGTAGACATCAGAAGATGGGTACACTGTAGTCATAAAGGGAGTCATAAAGGGAAGGACATGGTCAGCAACAATAATCAGCAACAATAATCAGGTAGGCCGTGGCATTTAAACGATACTCAATTGGTACTAAGGGGCCCAAAGTAGGCCAAGAAAATATCCCCAACATCATTACACCACCGCCACCAGCCTGAATCGTTGATAGAAGGCCAGATGGATCCATGCTTTAATGTTGTTTATGTTAAAATTCTGACCCTATCATCTGAATGTCGCAGCTGAAATCGAGACTCATCAGACCAGGCAACGTTTTTTCCAATCTCCTGTTGTCCAATTTTGGTGAGCCTGTGCGAATTGTAGCCTCAGTTTCCTGTTCTTAGCAGACAGGAGTGTTTACTTCTGCTGCTGTAGCCCATCTGCTTCAAGAATTGACGTGTTGTGCGTTCAGAGTGTAACGAGTGGTTATTTGAGTTACTGTTGCCTTTCTATCATCTCAAACCAGTCTGCACATTCTCCTCTGACCTCTGACATCATCAAGGCATTTTTGTCCACACAACTGCAGCTCACTGAATATTTTCTCTTTTTCGGACCATTCTCTATAAACCCTAGATAGTTGTGCGTGAAAATCCCAGTAGATCAGCAGTTTTTTAAATACTCAGACCAGCCTGTCTGGCACCAACAACCATGCCACGTTCAAAGTCACTTAAATCCCCTTTCTTTCCCATTCTGATGCTCGGTTTGAACTTCAGCAAATCGTCTTCACCACTTCTAGATACCTAAATGCATTAAGTTGCTGCCCTGTGAATGGCTGATTAGCAATTTGTGTTACCAAGAAATTGAACAGGTGTACCTAATAAAGTGGCCGGTTAGTGTAAATACATATGTATACATATATAGACATAAATAGGAAGTGCATTGGAGTCCTTTTCAGTTAAGTAGATGAAAACATGTAAAAGTATATTTTTGCAATATTCAGATTTAATAAAGTGTTATACTGTGTATTTACTGTAAATATTTCACATTCCAATGTTCTTCACATAGCAGAATATGTTCTATGTATTTCTAAATACATATTACTATATTTATCTGTATATATCTATACATATAAATAATGATGTATAATCACATATATATATATATATATATATACACAAGGTGGCCCTCGGTTTACGCCGGTTAAATTTTGCACCGGTTCAGAATAACAACCTTTTTTTTCAGCCATGTGACTGCTATTGAAAAGCAGTACACTAATTAAAAAAGCCAGTAGGTGGAGCTGTCCGCTTGTGTTGCAGCAAAGTTATGCAAGCTTAGCAGGTTTGAAATTAATCTGTGTACACAAAACAGACATTAGCTATCGAGCAGCTTTCAAAGCAGCGAGATCTAGCAGCCATTTCCCTATTATCTTCCTTTCCAGCTGCTTGAGGTGAGGGTGCCTAACTGCTTAATCAGTCCAGATTGAAATGCATAGAATAGGTGCAGACCCAAAATTATCTAACATGCTAACAATGCAGAGAACTGTTTGCAGAAAAATACAAGTAAAAAAATGTTTTTGTTCATTAAACTTAGTTTGATGATACAGTCTGTTATGTGATTATTAGCAAATGTTTTTGTTCACTAAACTTAGTTTGATGATACAGTCTGTTGTGTGATTATTTAATTAGGTTTATAATTCTGTTTAGCATTTAAAGTCTTCATTTCAAAGCTTTAAAAATAATGTATTAGGTGCTACTTATGTCAATTTTGAGAGGGGCCTGGAATCTTACTCCCTCACTTCCCATTGACTTACATTATAAACTGGGTTTCAATTTACAACAGTTTCGATTTACAACCATTCCTTCTGGAACCTAACCCTGGCGTAAACTGAGGGCTACCTGTAAATATATATATATATATATATATATATATATATATATATATATATATATATATTGTACCAAAAAAAACATCAGATATATGTAGAAATATGTATTTTTAAATAAATAGAACATATTCTGCTATGTGAAGAACATCGGGTTAGTGCACATTAGAATATGCGATTGGGTTTGTGCGCGAGTAGGGTGTTTTTTCCGCTTTTTTTGCTCCATTCACTTTTTTGGGGAATACATGAAGGCACACGCAATTAGTGTAACTTCGGCTTTTTGCACTCGTCGAGTTAGAGCGCAAGCAAAAACTGTTTACTTTCAAATCATAATACGCGTGAAACCCGACGAATGCAAAAATCTTACTTCTTGCGCAGTTAATCATCAAGCAGGAGCATTAAATAGTGCTCCACTCATAATCTGGCCCACTATATTGAATTAAAACCACATGCAGTATATTTGCATAAAAATACAAAGGATACTTGCACAAATGAAAACAGCTTAGCAGTAGCATTGTAATTGGCAGACAGTTTGGCCAGACTTCTATGAATGACAGATAAAGAGAACAAGAGGGGCGCCTCATGTGCATATCAATATGCTATATAGTGATGTAAATCAAGTAAACCAAGTGGGTACTCACATGCGACTATAGTACACTTATGTACTGGTAGGTGCAGGCTGGAGTCTAAGGGTGTACCAGCTAACCCTTTCAGTAGAACCAGATGACAATGAAGCAATTAGTTAGGCTGCTTCCTCCTCATAGACCAAGCCAGAGCTGTATAGATAATAATAAAGAACAAGAGGGGCGCCTCGTGTGCATCAATATATCCATATATGTGAAATCAAAGAAAAAAAGCCAAATGGGTACTCACAATTGGCCCAAGTACACTTATGTACTAGTAGGAACTGGCTGGTATCTTCAGGTGTACCAGCTAAACCTCTCCAGGTGCAGAGTAGATAGTGCAGGGGGATCTTTGTCACAATATGTGCTGATGGATAGTCAGAAGCAGTGTGTAAAATTGCTCTATCAATTGTAGATGCAATGTTTCCTTTGTGGTAAGTTTTTTGTAATCCTCATTCCTCTAGATATTTAATACACATTTGGGATTTGGGACTGTTCTTTTTATACAAACGATTTCTTGTGAAAAACTTTCTATATGTTTAGAGTGAGAGGTTCTATGAATGACGCATTTCAAGGCCATGGCATCTACTTATCAAGACGTCAACTTTCTTGCATTTGACGGCACCAATACGCTCACCTAAATTTGCCTAACATCATGGCCGCGGACATGAATACGTTCTCCAAAGTTACCAAAAAAGTTGTCAAATAGCCACGCACCAAGTACGGGGCGATGAGCAGCGGACTGTTGTTAACTAACAGTCATCGATCTCGCTGCTCTTTGGCTTTTTCACAGCTTTATTGGTATACTGTCACTAAACACCCACACTATACTAAACTGTTTTACCCCTATACCGCCACTCCCGGAGCCCACTGCAACTCTAATAAATGTATTAACCCCTAAACCGCCGCTCACGGACCCTGCCGCAACTAAATAAAGTGTTTAACCCCTAAACCGACGCTCACAGAGCCCACCGCCACCTACATTATACTTATTAACCCCTAATCTGCCGCCCCCTACACCACCGCCACCTACATTATACTTATTAACCCCTAATCTGCCGCCCCCTACACCGCCGCAACCTACATTATACTTATTAACCCCTAATCTGCCGTCCCCTATACCGCCGCCACCTACATTATATTTATTAACCCCTAATCTGCCGCCCCCTACACCGCTGCCACCTACATTATATTTACTAACCCCTAATCTGCCCCCCTACACCCCCGCCACTATATTAAAGTCTAACCCTAACCCTAACACCCACTAACTTAAATATAATTTAAATAAACCTAAATAAATATTCCTATCATTAAATAAATTATTCCTATTTAAAACTAAATACTTACCTATAAAATAAACCCTAAACTAGCTACAATATAACTAATAGTTACATTGTAGCTATCTTAGGGTTTATTTTTATTTTACAGGCAAGTTTGTATTTATTTTAACTAGGTACAGCCAATAGAATGCGAGCTCAATCCTATTGGCTGATTGGATCAGCCAATAGGATTGAACTTAAATCCTATTGGCTGATTGCATCAGCCAATAGGATTTTTTCTACCTTAATTCCGATTGGCTGATAGAATTCTATCAGCCAATCGGAATTGAAGGGACGCCATCTTGGATGACGTCACTTAAAGGTACCTTCATTCAACAAGAAGACATCATCAGAAGAGGATGCTCCACGTCGGATGTCTTGAAGATGGACCCGCTCCGCGCTGGATGGATGAAGATAGAAGATGCCATCTGGATGAAGATTTCTGCCCGTCTGGAGGACCACTTCTGCTCGTCTGGAGGACCACTTCTGCCGGATTCCTTGAGGACTTCGGCCTGGTTGGGTGAAGACTTCTCATGGTAAGGTGATCTTCAAGGGGTTACTGTTAGGTTTTTTAAAGGTGGTATTGGGTGGGTTTTAGAGAAGGGTTGGTTGTGTGGGTGGTGGGTTTTAATGTTGGGGGGGTTGTAAATTTTTTTTACGGGTAAAAGAGCTGATTACTTTGGGGCAATGCCCCGCAAAAGGCCCTTTTTAGGGCTATTTGTAATTTAGTGTAGGGTAGGGCTTTTTATTTTGGGGGGCTTTTTTATTTTGTTAGGGGGATTAGATTAGGTGTAATTAGTTTAAAAATCTTGTAATTTTTTTATTATTTTCTGTAATTTAGTGGGGTTTTTTTTTGTACTTTAGATAATTTTATTTAATTGTATTTAATTGTATTTAGTGTATTTAGGTTTGTTGCGGTGTAGGGAGGGCTGCTTTCAGACTCCCATTGATTCCTATGGCATCCACCGCCTCCAGGGCATCGGATTGAAAACCAGGTACGCTGGGCCGGAATAGTGGCGAGTGTACCTGTTAGAAATTTGATAACTAGCAAAAGTAGTCAGATTGTGCCTAATTTGCATTCAGAACATCTGTAATGACGTAAGCATCGATCTGTGTCAGACTCCAGCAGATCGTATGTTACGTCACAAAATTCTACTTTTGCCGGTCTGTAGGGTTTGATAACTAAGGGGAATCAGGCTCGCCACAAATAAGCTGCGGAATTCCAGCGTATTTGCGGTTGACGGCCTGATAAGTAGATGCCCATGTCTCTTCCTCAAGTTTCCTGCTACAGGATTAGGGCTCAACATTTTCAGTCTCCCTGGGCAAGTAGAAATTGAACTGGTGCAAGTAGGTTTTGTTGATTTGAGATCTGGTGGCAATACAAAATTATTTTTAAGAATT